>NC_066561.1:2519517-2719517 GCF_024679095.1 Eriocheir sinensis
GGACTGGCTGACTGGGCGGGTTGCTGACTGGTGACGTGTGTGTGTGTGGGGGGGGGGGTGAAGCTGGACTGGGACTAGAGAGGACTGAGGGCCCGTCTCCTCAAGAACCCGCCTTTCTTGTAGTCTGTGGTCAGTCACCTGGGAGTCCACCAAGGGTCAGTCAACTCCGCAAGGAAACAAAGAAAAAAAAAGAGGAAGGGGGCGCGAGGAATGACGAGTGGAAAAAGTTAACCCACACTTCCACGCTTTTCTTCCCCCATTTTCTTCTTCTTCTTCTTCTTCTTCTTCTTCTTCACCTCATCCTCTCAGCTTTCTTATTAGATGCGGTTGTTGATGTTTATGGAATGCGATTTGGAGGAGGAAGAGAGGGAGAGAGGCAAACGGAGAAGGAGGAGGAGGAAGAAAGAAAATGAGTTTGAGAAGGAAAAGTTAGAGGATAATGGGCATGAGAGAGCAGGGGAAGGAATAGGAGAAGTAAATGGAGAATGAGGAAGAGGAAGCAGGGAAGGAATTAGAAGAGGAGGAGGAGGAGGAGAAGGAATAAGAGAAGAAAGAAGAGAAGGAGAAGCATGCGGAAGAGAATGCAGGAAAAGAATAAGAAGATAAGGAGGAGGAAAATGAAAATGCAGAGAAGGAATAATAGGAGGAGGAGAAGTAAGAGGAGAATAAGGAAGAGAAAGCAGGGAAGGAATAATAATAAGAGGAGGAGGAGGAGGAAGAAGAAAATGAGAATGCAGAGGAGGAGGAAGAGGAAGAGGAGGAGGAATATAAACTTTGCAAGACTTCCCGAATCTATACGCCTGAATTGACTTCCTCCTTCGCCTCACTGACTACATTCCTCCTCCTCCTCCTCTTCCTCTTCCTTAACGAACGCCTTTCAATTTCTTCTTCCTTTACTTTCCTTACGAACTTCATCCCCCTTGACCTTGACCGTCTTGAGCTGTGACCTTTGACCTGCCTTAACACACACAGAGAGAGAGAGAGAGAGAGAGAGAGAGAGAGAGAGAGAGAGAGAGAGAGAGAGAGAGAGAGAGTAGTATAGCAGTGAATCGTTCGAGGTCAGTCAGGGAGGAGGAAAAGGAGGAGGAGGAGGATCAGGAGGTGCCAGAAGGGGGTTGAGGAAGAGGGTGGTCTTGGGGGGGCAAGAAGGGGGTCTGGAGGGGGCGCGGTCCTGGCTTAATGCTCGTCCGCAATGCTGTGACTGCTGCTAGAGGGGGGGGGGGGGGGCGGTCGCGGGGGTCGTGACGGAGGAGGATTCACACCACGTCACGGCCTTCACAGTGATTGAAGCCGCCACGCCACGCCAGGCCAGGCCGGCTCGCGTGGCCTCGTGGCCTGGAAGGACTGGCTCTGGGCTTCCCTTGGCACCAGGGTCGGGTGGGTGGTGTTGGTGGTGGTGCTGGGAAGGGTTTGGGCTGGTGTTGGGAAGTGTTGGGAGGGTGGTGCGATGTCGGAAAATAGTTATAAACAAGTTAGTAAGAGTTTACATGGATCAGAAAATGTTTAGGCAGTGTTCCCAAGAGGGGCGCGTTCAAAGGTGCATCTCCAAACATTCCCCGCGGCGGCTTGACAAGGTTTACACTCCCGCGCCTCACGTGTACATACACCTGCCCCGCTCAGCGTGTTACTACCCCGTCTGTGTCCTGCGACGCTAACGTGTGTCTCTGTCTTTCCAGGGGCCCGTGAGGACCGCCGAGTGCCCGGCATCATGAGCGCCATCCCGCTGCTGCTACAGTGCCCACAGACGCCCACCTCCCCGTCGCCCATCCACCCGCCCCTGCCCCGCCGCGCCTCGCACGGCGCCAAACTCAACAACCGAAACTCCTTCCCGCCGGACCAGAGTCAAGAATCACGCTGGGCAACACTCCTTGCCCGCGCCACCCCGGCCCGCCCCTACGGCGCCTGTACCCCCGCGGCGCCCCCGCCTGAGCCCGCACCACCCCCTCCCCTCACCCCCGCCCCCACACCCGGCCCCGCCCCCGCCCCCGCCCTTGCTCTCACCCCTACCTCAGTCCCAGCCCCCGCCAAGACCCAGACCCTCTTCAACCAGCAGCAAGTGTCTCCTGCCGCCCCCCACCCGGCGCCACCTGCCCTAAGGCCGTCGCCCACAGGTGCCCAGCAGCCCCCCGCGGCGCCGCCCCAGCAGTCCCGGTCGTTCTCGTCGCGGCCGCTGGTGCCCACTGTGTCATTCAACCGGGCGCTCACGTCGCCCACGGCCATCAAGCTCTTCAACCCGTCCCGCCGCCTCAACAAGACACAGTCGCAGCTCATCATGCCGCGCATGAAGTCCCTCTTCCGGACGGGGCAGGGCTCCCGATCCAAGGACAAGAAGGCCTCCCGCCAGGGCTCCATGAAAAGCCTCTCCAACTACAACGAGGCGGCGTCGCCGGAGCCTCTCATCCGCAAGAGCCACACCGTGCTGGCGCTCTCCTCCACCCCGGGCGCGGGAGCCCAGACCAAGCTGGTCAAGGAGGGCAAGAGCAGCAAGCTGGACTTCTTCAGGCGCATGTCGTCCTCCAAGTCCGCCGTGTTCAACACCACCAAGTTCAACATGCCCAGGTCGCCCTCCACCGTGACGGACCTGCGGCGGCTCAGGAAGGACTCGAGCATGCTGTTCACGCAGGCCGAGCACGAGGGGGAGGGCGGCGGCGGCTGTTCCCGCTGCGCCTCCCTGGCCTCCGTCTCCTCCAAGAACTACTTGGGCATGGCGCAGGACACGGTCTTCTGCAAACTCTGCCTCTCGGACGTGTCCATCAGGGAAATGTACCAACTGCAGCAGTGCCTCTGCCGATTCTGCAAATATGTAAGTATTCCCTCCGTGCCGCGTCAGACACAACAATGGCACTTTTGTGGCCGGGCAAAGGTTTGCTCGCCTTTCTGTCAGCGTTTGAACGCGTATAAGTAAAAATTCCTTCACTGTATTGAGAGCCATCATTGTTTATATTATAGTCATGAATAGTGAGGAGAGTTTGGCTGCCGTGTGTGTTCGTGTGTACATGTGTACATGTCCCACAGTGCATGGCTGTGTATGTGGCGCTCAAGATCCGCGAGGGAGACGACGTGATCGAGTGTCCGGACGCCAACTGTGACTGCAGCGGCGAGCTGACCCTGGAGGAGATGGAGAGCCTGGTGGGCAGCGAGCTGTACCAGCTGCACCTCAAGTTTAGGAAGAACAGAGGTGAGGCGCCCCCCACCCCTCCACACACACACACACACACACACACACACACACACACACACACACACACACACACACACACACACACACACACACACACACACACACACACACACACACACACACACACACACACCGGCCCAAGGTAATGTTCTGTGTACACACGTGTCTGCACTGAGGCTGTGTGTGTACGCGGCCTTGGCACCGTGACAGGTAACTAATGGCTGCGCGCCTCCCCTGCAGAGGTGGACATGGACCCCATGAGAGTGTGGTGCCCCATGGCCGGCTGCGAGACCGTGGTGAGCCTGCCCGTGTCCAAGCATGAGGGCCCCCAGTGCACCACGTGTCCCACCTGCACCACCGTCTTCTGCGCCTCCTGCAGCGAGTCCTACCACCCCAGTCAGCCCTGCCACGCGGACACTGCGGAAAACATGGTAAGGGACGCGACCTCCACGCATACCCAAGCTTGCTCCGCAGTCTTCTCCTCCCCCTCCTTCTCCTCCTCTTTCTTCTCTCTTCGTCTTCTTTTCTTCTTCTCCTTCTTCTTCTTCGCATCCTTCTTTTCTTTATTCATCATATTAATTATATTTCTTATATTTTTCGTATTTTCCATTGTATTTTCTTTTCTCCCTTTTACCAGCTTTGCCAGATGGCCTACTCAGCCTCTTATATATTCTGATTTACGACCCAAAAACTGTCTCCTCAACCCCCCAAAACTGTCTCCTCAACCCCCCAAAACTGTCTCCTCAAACCCCCAAAACTGTCTCCTCAACCCCCCAAAACTGTCTCCTCAACCCCCCAAAACTGTCTCCTCAACCCCCCAAAACTGTCTCCTCAACCCCCCAAAACTGTCTCCTCAACCCCCCAAAACTGTCTCCTCAACCCCCCAAAACTGTCTCCTCAAACCCTATAATTAGATTTATTTACAGTTGTCGTTGAAATGGTTAATTATCGATGTCTTTTTTTGCAATAGTTTAGTGGCAAAAACCGGTGAATACAATGTGGCGAATACGATAATCTGGCAACGCTGCTTTTTACCCTCCTCTTTTCTTATTCATCCTCTCCCACACACCTGTCCCCGCCACTAATACAGGTTTGTCCTCGCCCCGCAGGCAGTGCCCCTCGACGACACGATAAAGAGGTGTCCGTCGTGCAGGGTCCTGATTGAGCGTGACGCCGGCTGTGCCCAGATGCTGTGCAAGAAGTGCAAACACGTCTTCTGCTGGTACTGCTTAACCTCCCTCGACGTAAGTACTCGATTGTCTAGCCTAAGTACTTGATAGTCTAATCTAAGTACAAGATAGTCTAGTCCTGACTATCTAGCCTAAGTGCATGATAGTCTTTTTTTTTTACAACAAAGGAGACAGCTCAAGGGCACACAAAAAAGGAAACAATAATAAAAAAAAGCCCGCTACTCGCTGCTCCTAAAAAGAATCCAAGGAGGTGGCCGATAGAGAGGTCAATGGCAGGAGGAAATACAGATGAAGGAAGATTGTTACAGAGTTTACCAGCGTGAGGGATGAAAGAGTGAAGATGCTGGTTAACTCGTGCGTAAGGGATTTGGACAGTAAAGGGATGAGCATGAGAAGAAAGCCGTGTGCAGCAGGGCCGAGGGAGGGGGGGAGGCATGCAGTTAGCAAGTTCAGAAGAGCAGTCAGCGTGAAAATATCGATAGAAGATAGAAAGAGAGGCAACATCGCGGCGGAATTTAAGAGGTAGAAGACTATCAGTAAGAGGAGGAGAGCTGATGAGACGAAGAGCCTTAGTCTAGTCTAAGTACAAGATAGTCAGGTCATAAGAAACTCAGTCATAAGAACAGCCTCTATGTCCGTTTTTAGTCTCTTGTCTTGCTTGTACTCTTTACGAAGGGGACTACCAATACAACCTTGCCTCTAAACTTGATAAGAAAACCTCTGTGTCTGTTTTTAGTCTCTTCTCTTACTTGCACTCTTTCTAAAGGGGGCTATCAAGACATCTTCCCCCTAAACCTGATCTTTCTCTTTGACTACTTCTTGTTTTCTTTGCAAGAGGGATGTGTATGGGCTTTTTTTTTTTTTTTTACTATTGGTTCGCTTCCTTTAACCGTAAGGAAAATAAGTAAACAACCAGAGGAACAAACTGCTTCTTTAAAAATAAGTTCATCGCTGCCTCTGTCTTTTGTGTGTGTGTGTGTGTGTGTGTGTGTGTGTGTGTGTGTGTGTGTGTGTGTGAAGGCTAACTGGCGGCGGGGCACTTGCTTTCCTCACTGTTTACTTTCCCGAGCCGTGTAAAAGATTCCCGCGCATTCATATCGGTAAACAACGAGGAGAAAACCCACTTCACTTCCCTCCCCGGCAGAGCAGCAGCAGCAGGAGGGGCGGTGTGTTGATTGGCTCGCGCCTTTGTTTACGTTTCCCTTCCTGATATAAAAATAAAATAACTGGTAAAAAAAAAAACTATTAAACAAACTTCCACACGCTTCCTTCAATCAACATGGCGGCAAAGAAACACGTATTCTTAGTATTTACATAAGCCTGACAGTCTCTCCGCGCAGTTCACTCTTTAACCTTGCATCTCTGTTTACACTCGCCTGACTGATATAAAACCTTCCACGCGTTCCCTCAATCAACAAGGCGGTAAGCAAATACATTTTCATCGTATTTACATAACTCTGACAGTCTCTTCGCGCGAGGCAGGGTTACCCGGGTGACTCCATAACCTTGCTTCTTTGTTTACACTCGCCCCAATGATATACAAACTCTCACACTCACAATCTTCCTTCATCTGTATTTCCTCCTGCCTACGACTTGAACTCTTTCAAGAGGAGGGTATCAGGACGCCTCTCCTCCCGAAATTGACCTCTCTTTCGGCCACTCCTCTAACTCTCTTTAGGAGCAGTGAGTAGCGGGCTTTTTTTCACATTTGTTACCTTTTTTTATGCCCTTGAACTGACTCCTCTGCTGTAAAAAAAAGAAAAAAAAGACGCCGTCCCCAATCAGCAAGGCAGCAAAAAAAAAAAAAAAAAATTCTTCGTATTTACATAAGTCTGACGGTCTCTTCGCGCGAGGTAGGGTAACGCTGGAGACTCCTTAACCTTGCGTCTTTTTTTATATTCGCTCTTATAAAAAACCTTCCATAACCCCCCCTCTCAAACAACTAGACAGCTAACTAACACACTTTCCTCATATCTACATCAGTCTTACAGTCTCTTCGCGCGAGGCAGGGTTACGCGGGTGACTCCATAACCTTGCTTCTTTGTTTATACTCGCCCCAAGTGATATACAAACTCTCACACGCCTCCCTCAGTAAACAAGGCGGCAAAAAAACACCTTTTCCTCGTATTTACAAAAGTCTGACGGTCTCTTCGCGCGAGGCAGGGTTACGCGGGTGACTCTATAACCTTGCATATTTCTTTACACTCGCCCCAATGATCTGCAAACTCTCACACGCCTCCCTCAATCAACAAGGCAGCAAAAAAACACCTTTTCCTCGTATTTACAAAAGTCTGACGGTCTCTTCGCGCGAGGCAGGGTAACACTGGTGACTCCTTAACCTTGCTCCTCAAATATGTAACCTTCCATAACCTCCCCCCCCCCTCCTTCAAACAACAAAACAGCTAACTAACACACTTTCCTCATATCTACATCAGTCTTTCAGTCTCTTCGCGCGAGGCAGGGTTACGCGGGTGACTCTATAACCTTGCATATTTCTTTACACTCGCCCCAATGATATGCAAACTCTTACACGCCTCCCTCAATCAACAAGGCAGCAAAAAACACCTTTTCCTCGTATTTACATAAGTCTGACGGTTTCTTCGCGCGTGGTAGGCTAACGCTGGTGACTCCTTAACCTTGCGTCTTTATTTACACTCGCCCCACTAATATAAAAAGAATCTTCCACACGCTCGCCTTCTCAAACAAAAAGACAGCTAACATCACACTTTCCTTCATATCTACATCAGTCTGACAGTCTTTTCACGCGAGGGAGAGTTTGACGGATGACTCTACAACCTTGCATATTTGTTTACGTTTCCCTCAATGATATACAAACCCTCACACGTCACCGCTGATATATATACAAGTAAACACATATTTTCGTCATATTTACATAGGTCTGACAGTCTCCGCGCGAGGTAGAGTAACTCATGTGACCCTTTAACCTTTGATTGTTTTGGTGAGGCAGACTATGAGCAGAAAGGCCAAGGTCCGTAGGAGATAAAGTGATTGGAAAAAAATAAATGGAACCTTCAGACGCCGATACAAAAACGGGGATAATTTAGAGATTTTCATACGTTGTTGCGGATTATGTAACACCTCGATCTTGGAAAACGTAGTAAATATCCATAGAAAAAAGATGAAGATAATGAAGGAAAGATAATTAAGAGCAAAGATAATGAAGTGAGTGTCAAAAATGAAGGCTACCATCAATCATTAGTAAGACTTCGAATTAGAAAGCGTATAAAGAAAGGAAGAGAAGAAAAGGAGACAGGAGCTAAAAGGAAAAAAAGCAGTGATGGACTCATTTGTAAAGGAAGTAGTTTGTTGCTCTGGTTGTGTACTTTGTTCTTCACGGTAAAAGGATGCGGACCAAGAGTTAAAAAAATAAACATGGAATAGAATAACAGAAAAAAAACGATAAATTTCAGTAAAAGATGATTAATTGAATTTCCACGGACAAGGCGACCATTAATCTTTTCACAACAGTTCAAATTAGCAAACATACGAATAAACACGAAACGGTGGAAGAGAAAAACGATAACCTTCACTAAAAATAAACTAAACAGTGAGTGAGGTAAAAATTTCAAAAGCCGACGTGAAAAAGAAAATGCTTACGTAATAAACCTTGCATAAAAAACTAATAAAAACGACTAACAAAGCGATAAATGACTAAAAATAAAATAAAACAGTGAGGTAAGAATATCAAAAGCCGACGTGAAAAAGAAAATGCTTACGTAATATACCTTGCATAAAAAACTAATAAAAACGATAACAAAGCGATAAATGACTAAAAATAAAATAAAAGTGAGGTAAGAATGCCAGCGTGAAAATCATCCTTACGCAATAAAATCATGAATAAAAGCGAGACAGCGGTAACAGGACAACAATAAATATAATAATAAATAGACCAATACAGAAAAAAAAGAAAAAAAACATCGTAAACAGAACGGAACCATAAACAACAGAAAATTAACAATAAACAGCAAAACCAAAACGAAAATTACGGTAAATAAACAACACTAAAAAACAATAAACAAAACAATGATAAACAGAAGAGAAAAAAAGTAATACAGAAAAAAAAAACAGAACGGAGCAGAATAAACAGAAGAAAAAGAAAACAACAATTAAAGCCCAAAACTAAACAGCAACGAGATAAGTTCACGCCCCAAGGCAAGTGTTCATCTTACGTCACCTTGTTAGCAGTGAACCCACGAAGAACGCAACGCAGATCCTAACCTTACGCAACGCAGCGCCGCCCTCGTGGAAGGCTAGAAATAGAGGCAGAGAGAGAGAGAGAGAGAGAGAGAGAGAGAGAGAGAGAGAGAGAGAGAGAGAGAGCGGGGGTGGGGGTGGGGGGGGTAAAAAAGTTTGAATCAATTAATAGTTACAGTAATTGGTGAAAGTTAAAAAGAAAAGAAAGTGATAAAAGGCAGAAAAATAACGACTGATGAAGCCATTTGACGAAACCCGAGAGAGAGAGAGAGAGAGAGAGAGAGAGAGAGAGAGAGAGAGAGAGAGAGAGAGAGAGAGAGAGAGAGAGAGAGAGAGAGAGCACCCACGTAATGAACTGCGGCCTCAAAAAGTATCATCAGTCACACCACGAACGATAGATTAGGGAATGAACGGAGACTAGAAAAAATTGGACGCTGCAAACTATAAATGGTGTGTGTTTTAGACCGTGATCATATTGCATCGTGAGGAATTACTCTCTTGGCGGACTGCACACATGTATCTTGGTTCTGTACGGCTGAGTGTTTACTGCGCACCTTGCCTTGAGTCCCTAGGCGTGGGGGGAGATCTTGCATAACCGGCCCAACTGTTTACCTCTTGGATGGCTGAAAAGACGCTAATTTCCTTTATTTTTCCCTTGTTTTTTTTTTCTTTCCTTCATACCTGGTTGTCTAGAGATGAAGGTATGGAAGGTATCGTTTTCTTCTCTACCTGGTTTTCTTCCCTTTTTACCTGTGTTAATGAAGGTGACTTAATTCTTCATCTTTTTCTTCCCTATCTGATCTTTTTTTTTACATTCATAACTGGTTGTCTATTAATGAAGGTTCAATATTCCATCATTTTATTCTGTTTTTTTTTTTTTCTACCTGTGTGTTAATGAAGGTGATTTAAATTTTCATCTTTTTCTTCTATACCTGATTTTTTTTTACATTCATACCTGGTTGTCTATTAATGAAGGTTCAATTTTCCATCATTTTATTCTCTATCAGGTTTTTTTTTTTTTTAGCGCTTTCTACCTGTGTATTAATGAAGGTGACTAAAATTTTCATCTTTTTCTTCTCTACCTGATCTTTTTCCCTTCACACCTGGTTGCCTGTTAATGAAGGGAAGCTATTGTATTTTTTTCATAATTTTCTCCTCTACCTGGCTTCATTCCCTGGATACCTGGCTGTCTAGCAACCAAGTGTATGGCGTTTAACCTTTCCTATTTTCCACTTTTTTGCTGGACGATTTCCCAGCACACCTGATAGATAGCTAATTACATTTCCCCCTTCCCCTGCCCTACCTGGACGATTTATCTGCCAAACCTTTGAGCATTTGTTTAACTTTTTTTCACTACACTTTCGCTATTTTTGTCTTTCTCTACGGAATTGAAGTCAGACCAAGGGATAAACAAAAAGATATATATAAAAAGGGCCGCGGCATATTCCCCCTATAAAAAAAAATAGATGGAACTGACCCAAAGAATTACCACATTTAGTAGTGAACGATTGCTGTGTACACCTGTCATATAAGGGAACAGTAAACTCATTAAATAGACAGCTAGATAGATAGATAGATAGATACAGATAGTTTAGTAACCACAGTAAGTCATGTGTATATAGTCCCGTATAGTAAAGAAAAATCACCAGAAAAATATCTCATGAAATTTTTTTAAGTATATTTCCATGATTATCAATGACCCGTGTACATGAAGAACGCACTGAACTAACCACACTCTCCTCTCTTCTCCCTCCCCAGGACGACTTCCTCCTGCGTCACTACGACAAGGGGCCCTGCAAGAACAAGCTGGGCCACAGTCGCGCCTCCGTCCTGTGGCACCGCGCGCAGGTCATCGGCATTTTCGCAGGGTTCGGCCTCTTGCTAGTGGTGGCCTCCCCCCTACTGCTGTTCGTCGGCCCCTGCTTACTCTGCTGCAAGTGCAAGCCCTGTTCCAAGCACGAGATGGAGGACGACAGTTTATACGGCATCTGAGAGGAGGCCGACGATAGTAGCAGCAGTAGTAGCAGCAGCAGCAACAGCAGTGTATGAAACCAAAGATAGTTCGTTGGCTTTGTGGAAGAGGCCAGTGGACTAAGTTCTGTGGTGGCCGGGGTGCCCTGTGGCGCGTGGCGGCGGCCCTGAGGAACGCCAGTGGGAAGGAGTCTGTTGTGTCTGTGCGGGGAAGTGTCTGCCGTCTTTCAAGTGTCCAAACCAAATCAATAATCAAATGCACGAGTTAAGAAAATGCATCCACGATAGCATACCACGTAGACAAGAGCAGCGAGGAGTCTGTTACTACACACGGCATTGTATATATCTCACTACGGTTCCGCTTTTTTATTTAGCCTCTTGTTATACTAGCGGTGAATGGACACTTCTTGCATGTCTGGATGGCAGTGAACTGAATGCGAATGCGCGCTACGGGTGATCTTCCCTCGCAAGGCATCAAAAGTGTTCTCAGCGGTGGTGGTGGTGGTGAAGAAGACTTGTCGTTCACCTCCTAGGTCTGAGTGGACGGAGCGTTTTGGAAATGAACAATAACGACCAAGAACGAAAAAAAGTCAAGGCAGATATTTGCTTCATTGCCAGTGACCATCGTTCAGGACCGTAAAGGAGTGCTCGGAGTCCGCCATAAGGTCAAGAATGATTAAGTGAAGCCTCGAATGGACCTAATGAAACTTCGAGCAGCGTTCAGGCGGGTACTTCGCATCCCGGAGGTGAAGCTTTCTAAGGAGAGGAAGTAGGATCTTTGTGTGATCCTACTCTGGGTGGCTGCCTTACATCCTGCAGCGTGGGATGGGCAGAAGGGGGCAAACCAGCACCCTTTATCACCCCAAATCAATACTGGAGGAGTAGCTTCATAGATAAAGTAGAACGACCTTTATGAAGTCTTTGATGGAGTGTCTGTCTGCTGTCCTACATTAAGGGAAAGGGGGATTGGGGTTAAGGGGTAGTCTGTCGCCTTTACCCGCCCCTTCACCCTTCAGACAGCCTCCCATCAGCCACGAGACGCAGCCCCTCACCCCATCTTCGCATCGCCCGGCCGTCGCTGCCTGCCGTGAGGGGAATCAAGCAATGTCTCGCACAATTCTCTTCCCGCGGCATATCAGCTTCTGTACATCAGCTTCTGTGTGTGTTCTATCGATCTGTCTATCTCACGGTACTACAGAAAGGCCCCGCGCACCTCTATGCTACTGTTCCTTCAGACTCGCTCATCTGTATTATGATTATGAATTATTATTATTGTTGTTGTTATATTCCAGCGAACCCACAACACACACTCGCTCATGTTACATATATATATATATTTATTTTCTTTCGTGTTCCTTTTTTGTACCACATCTTGTCTGTAATTATTGTTTTCTTCATGTGAGGAATAGTGATACTGATGATGATGATGATGCATACTGTTATTGTGGTAGGAAGGGCTGTATTATTACCGTTACTCCTTCCTCTACTCCTCCTCCTCCTCCTCTTCTTCCTTCTTCCTCCTGATCCCTATACTTTTTTTATATTGATGCACAATATAGTGAAAAGTAACTGTGATGCTTTGTAGCCTAAACACGCCACACTTCTTGGGTATATCGAACACAAGATTATAAGTGTAGTGATGTGTTGTTTGTTGACTATAGTGTGCACTCCGCTGCCTTGGACGAGAGTTGCGTGGGAGTGCTGCGAGAGAGTGACGTGAGAGTGTGTGAAAGAAAAAAATTCATGATAATACACTCTTCTCAGACTAACGTGGCGAGTAAGCTCCTCCTATTTCACCCAATCAGTGTATATCATTGGCCAGTTCACAAGCAAGCCACGCCCTTATCTATTCACATTTAAGTATGTAAGCCCCTCCCATCTCCCCATTAACAGCATATCATTGGCCAGTTCACAGGCAAGCCACATCCTTCTGTTCACATCAACGTGGTAAATAGGCCCCTCCCCCTTCTCCGTTCAGTGTACACCATTGGCCAGTCCACAGGAAGCCACACCCACATTACTTAGGCTATTTTATCGTTTCCCAATCCACAAACTTCCCACCTCTCCACACCTCAAGTTGTTTATGAGTGGTGGGTGCTGGGAGAGGTTAAATCCTATTCGTGGTTGCTCGAGTGAAGTGGGCGGAGCTTATATACGGTGTTAGTCTGAACGAGTAAACCAGTGTGCTGAAAGAGGGCAAATTAGTATGTAGAGTGAACGAAATGGTGCGTGAACGATGGATTAGAATGGCAGTACGTTTAGAAAGGGGGGATTTGAGTATGTTGTAAGGAAAGATGTGTTAGTGGGGAAAGAAATCTGTTGAGGGGAAGTTAATGAATCAGGGAGGAATTGATCATGCCAGAGGGTGATAGACGTGTGTTAGGGGAGGCGTAGGAAAGTTCGGTGTGTGAGAACCAAAGATTAATAATGTACATGTGCGTGTATGTTGCGTGGTAGTGATAGTGTGTGTGTGTGTGTGTGTGTGTGTGTGTGTGTGTGTGTGCATTCAAACATACATTCTTCAGGTGTCTGTGCGGTGAATGAGGTGAAGCGACTCAGTATAATCAGGAATACATAATAACCATATCTATATTTTTTATGAAGCCTATTGATACGGAATAATTAGTCTAAGTTCGCGAAAAAATCTCCTCAAAAATAATAAATAGAACTATATCATTATGCACATGCAAAAAATACTTTGGATAATATGTTCATGAAGGAAATACATAAAAATGTTGTCCAAATGCGACCCAAGTTGTTTCTTTTACGCCTTAACAATAATAATGATGATAATGATAATGGTAATGATAACAAGTAAAAGTTTGGATTTGCCCCCTTCCCAAATTTCTCACTTACTTTGATCTTATTTGCCATCAAAATCTGCAGTAAAATCAGCTGCCTTTCCTTTTTTTTTTGTTTTTTTGTTTTTGTTTTTGTTTTTCATATCCAACACTAAACCTGGATATTTTTTTAAACATCGTGGTTGTATTCAATAACAGTTGTGGCAAGTTTGGCTTTTAATTCCTTGTCTGGGACGCAATTAGAAGTTCTGGATCTTTACAGTTAAGTCGACGAAATTATCACAAACTCGTCATAAAAAGGGACATAAAAATACCTAATCAACAAAACTAACTAAACACGCCTTGAAAAACGGGTCAAAAAAGACAAACCAGCCTCATTATTGTTAGCAAAGACTAAGACGACATTGAAAAAAAAAATCGGGCGTAAGAGAAGGATATATTGAGGTTAAGGGGTTGACTATCGCCCCCTGCCAGCCCTCCTACCCTACAGAAGTCATCCCCCATCACCCTTGCGCCCCCCCATCCCCCTACTTCATCGCTATCAACCACCATTACCTCATCATTACCTGGCGTTAGTAAGTCATTAATTAAACTAGCCCACTTGTCGATCCTAAAGTAGACACTCCCCAGAAACACTAGTTATGATATTGAGCTTAATATGATTCTTGGACCACAGATTAGTGAAACAAGACTACGATACTTTGGGGCAGTTCCACAATCCAATACAGTGTCCTTGAGAGCGTCTAGACCAAACTATTCACCCTATAATGATTAGTTTCCAAGGACCCAAACCAAACTATCCTCTCCATAATAGTTTGCAAGTACTCAAACCAAACTATTCTCCATAATGGTTAGTTTGTAAGGGCTTGAACCAAACTATCTTCTCCATAATGGTCAGTTTGTAAGGACTTGAACCAAACTATTCTCCATAATGGTTAGTTTGTAAGGACTTGAACCAAACTATCTTCTCCATAATGGTCAGTTTGTAAGGACTTGAACCAAACTATCTTCCCCATAATGGTCAGTTTGTAAGGACTTGAACCAAACTATCTTCCCCATAATGGTCAGTTTGTAAGGACTTGAACCAAACTATCTTCTCCATAATGGTCAGTTTGTAAGGACTTGAACCAAACTATCTTCTCCATAATGGTCAGTTTGTAAGGACTTGAACCAAACTATCTTCTCCATAATGGTCAGTTTGTAAGGACTTGAACCAAACTATCTTCTCTATAATGGTCAGTTTGTAAGGACTTGAACCAAACTATCTTCTCCATAATGGTCAGTTTGTAAGGACTTGAACCAAACTATCTTCCCCATAATGGTCAGTTTGTAAGGACTTGAACCAAACTATTCTCCATAATGGTCAGTTTGCAAGGACTTGAACCAAACTATCTTCTCTATAATGGTCAGTTTGTAAGGACTCGCACCAAACAATCTTCTCTATAATGGTCAGTTTGTAAGGACTCGCACCAAACTATCTTCTCCATAATGGTCAGTTTGTAAGGACTTGAACCAAACTATCTTCTCCATAATGGTCAGTTTGTAAGGACTCGCACCAAACTATCTTCTCCATAAAGGTCAGTTTGCAAGGACTTGAACCAAACTATCTTCTCTATAATGGTCAGTTTGTAAGGACTTGAACCAAACTATCTTCCCCATAATGGTCAGTTTGTAAGGACTTGAACCAAACTATTCTCCATAATGGTCAGTTTGCAAGGACTTGAACCAAACTATCTTCTCCATAATGGTCAGTTTGTAAGGACTTGAACCAAACTATCTTCTCTATAATGGTCAGTTTGTAAGGACTTGAACCAAACTATCTTCTCCATAATGGTCAGTTTGTAAGGACTTGAACCAAACTATCTTCTCTATAATGGTCAGTTTGCAAGGACTTGAACCAAACTATCTTCTCTATAATGGTCAGTTTGTAAGGACTTGAACCAAACTATCATCTCTATAATGGTCAGTTTGTAAGGACTTGAACCAAACTATCTTCTCCATAATGGTCAGTTTGTAAGGACTCGCACCAAACTATCTTCTCCATAAAGGTCAGTTTGCAAGGACTTGAACCAAACTATCTTCTCTATAATGGTCAGTTTGTAAGGCCTTGAACCAAACTATCTTCCCCATAATGGTCAGTTTGTAAGGACTCGCACCAAACAATCTTCTCCATAATGGTCAGTTTGCAAGGACTTGAACCAAACTATCTTCTCTATAATGGTCAGTTTGTAAGGACTCGCACCAAACAATCTTCTCCATAATGGTCAGTTTGTAAGGACTCGCACCAAACTATCTTCTCCATAATGGTCAGTTTGTAAGGACTTGAACCAAACTATCTTCTCCATAATGGTCAGTTTGTAAGGACTCGCACCAAACTATCTTCTCCATAAAGGTCAGTTTGCAAGGACTTGAACCAAACTATCTTCTCTATAATGGTCAGTTTGTAAGGCCTTGAACCAAACTATCTTCTCTATAATGGTCAGTTTGTAAGGACTTGAACCAAACTATATTCTCCATAATGGTCAGTTTGTAAGGCCTTGAACCAAACTATATTCTCCATAATGGTCAGTTTGTAAGGACTCGCACCAAACTATCTTCTCCATAATGGTCAGTTTGTAAGGACTTGAACCAAACTATCTTCTCCATAATGGTCAGTTTGTAAGGCCTTGAACCAAACTATATTCTCCATAATGTTTGTAAGCACTCGCACCAAAACTATCTTCTCCATAATAGTTTTTAAGCATCCAAGTTAACTACCCTCATCATAATGGTCAGTTCTGTTATTCAGCTCCTGATACTAATGAGATTTCCTATATAGTTTCCCTCAATTTTGTTTTTCTTTTTAAATTACACCAAGGACCACATTAAGGATTTTCGTATCACCTCTCTATATTGGTCTCTTCTTTTACTCAGCTCCTGATACTAAAGAGATTTCCTATATAGTTTCCTTCAAGTTTGTTTTTCTTTTTAAATCACACCAAGGACCACATTAAGGATTTTCGTATCACCTCTCCATATTACTTCATTACTTTCTCTATATTGGTCTGTTCTTCTACTCAGCTCCTGATACTAAAGAGATTTCCTATATAGTTTCCCTCAATTCTGTTTTTCTTTTTATATCACACCAAGCAACACAATAAGGATTTTCATATTATTTCGTGCTTGGTTTGGGAGCGTACAAACAAACCCGTTAAGTTGGACTGTGGAACTGCCCCAAAGTTTATGTCTACGGTAATGGTAATGATAACAAGTAAAAGGTTGGGTTTGCCCCCTTCCCAAATTTCTCACTTACTTTGATCTTCTTATTTGCCATCAAAATCTGCAGTAAAATCATCACGTAACATCTCTCATAATCAAAACAACATCAATGCCTCAGTTTATATGCGGAAAGACGTAAGCAAAGTAGTGATTCGGAAACGGTGCCACTAAATCAACAGAAGCAATAGTATTTAAACAATCAGTGAACATTGGCTGTGATTGACTCATTAATTACTAAGAAACTATGGTGTGTGTGTGTGTGTGTGTGTGTGTGTGTGTGTGTGTGTGTGTGTGTGTGTGTGTATCCTGGCAATAGTATGGAAATGGCTGATAATAGTAGTAGTAGTAGTAGCAGTAGTAGTAGTAGTAGTAGTAGTAGTAGTAGTAGTAGTATCATCTATCAGGGACTCATGCACGGTTTTAATCTTTTATATTTTTTTTTCTTTCGTAGTCTCGGCCATCCTAGATTTTGAGGTTTCTGAAAGTTTTTTTTTATCTACTTTCATACGTTGTGTCTCGTTCCTTTCTTTCCTTTTTCACATAACGTTCTACTGTTCTCCATTTCCATTACTATTCTTATTCCTTTTCTCCTCATTTTAATCATTTTGTACACTTCTCCATTACAAGCACCCGCAGTGATTTTCTAGTATATTCAAGAGCCTATATTTTTGTTCTCTTCTTCATTTTATTTCCATTACTCAATCATTTTCCACTTCTATCTTTTTATTCTTACTCTCAATACTATTAGACTTATTGGCTAATACGTTTATTGTATTACAAGTATAATGATTTTTCTGTATATTTTTGAAGCATTTATCTTTGTCCCTTTCTTTCTATTTCTTTCATTATTCTCCACAGTTATTGTATTTCTGATAGGTACAATGATTTCTCCGTATGTATATAATTTTTGTAGATTTACAGAAAGTGGTGCTATTATGTGAAAGGGAATTCAATGAAAACTTAAACTATAATATTATGTATATAAAGAAATCAAGAATCAGACATCTATTTTTCATTTCAATTTTCCTGTGTAATATCTGATTCCTTTGTGTATGTATGTCTGCACGTCTTTCTGTATGTCTGTACGTATGTCTGTCTGTATGTATGAAATTAAAGAGTATCACATCTATTGTCTCCTTTTATTTCACCTCAATCAAGAGTGTTTTATGAGCTACCTTTGATGAAGATTGTGAGAAAAAGAAAAAAAGAAAATCCTGACGTTTATTATCTTTATCATTCTTTTCGTTAAATAAATAGCGAGTCAGTTTCCTCTTATTCCAGTTTATTTATTATTTATTTATTTTTATTTTTATTTATTTACGGTAAGGAGCTCGTCAGTTTTCTCTTAACTCATTTCATTTATTCGTCTATTTATTTTGTTGACTTGATTTGTTTATTTTATTTATTTATCTACTTTTATTCATATATCTATTTGATTTGCAAGATCTCAGAAGAACATGAGGTCAAAGAGAGAACATGAGAACAAAGAGAGAACATGGGGTCAAAGAGAGAACATGAGAACAAAGAGAGAACATGAGGACAAAGAGAGAACATGAGGACAAAGAGAGAACATGAGGACAAAGAGAGAACATGAGAACAAAGAGAGAACATGAGAACAAAGAGAGAACATGAGGACAAAGAGAGAACATGAGGACAAAGAGAACATGAGGACAAAGAGAGAACATGAGAACAAAGAGAACATGAGGACAAAGAGAGAACATGAGGACAAAGAGAGAACATGAGAACAAAGAGAGAACATGAGGACAAAGAGAGAACATGAGGACAAAGAGAGAACATGAGAACAAAGAGAGAACATGAGGACAAAGAGAGAACATGAGGACAAAGAGAGAACATGAGGACAAAGAGAGAACATGAGGACAAAGAGAGAACATGAGGACAAAGAGAGAACATGAGAACAAAGAGAGAACATGAGGACAAAGAGAGAACATGAGGACAAAGAGAGAACATGAGGTCAAAGAGAGAACATGAGGACAGAGAGAGAACATGAGAACAAAGAGAGAACATGAGAACAAAGAGAGAACATGGGGTCAAAGAGAGAACATGAGAACAAAGAGAGAACATGAGGACAAAGAGAGAACATGGGGTCAAAGAGAGAACATGAGAACAAAGAGAGAACATGAGGACAAAGAGAGAACATGAGGACAAAGAGAGAACATGAGGACAAAGAGAGAACATGAGGACAAAGAGAGAACATGAGGACAAAGAGAGAACATGAGGACAAAGAGAGAACATGAGGACAAAGAGAGAACATGAGGACAAAGAGAGAACATGAGGACAAATAGAGAACATGATAACATTTCGGCGCCAAGCTCACATATCATTGGCAAGGCTTTCGTACGAGTTATGAGCATTTTCATCGGTAGCTTTATGAGCCTGGTGGTAGTTTGATACTTCTTTTCTACAATGAACTAAGACATGTATAAATTTCAAATGAGGAGGAAAAACTAAAAGGTAGATCAAAACAGAATCGATGCAAATAAAAAGATGAATGAAATTAATTGATTTTCTTCCTTGCTGCGCCTCAACGTAACATTGCTTAAAGCGCTGAGGACATTTTTCTTTCTCACGTGATGGAATTCATCTTAGCTCTGTGTCTCCGTCCGTTCGTTGCCGCTCGGGTGTTGCGTCGCGGCGTTGTAGCGCCGTGAAGGAGACAACGAATGTGTCTTCAAGTGATGGAATTTCTCATTACTTGATATTTCCTTCTCTTTGCTTCGCGTTCGATATCTTTCCTTTTGCCTCTTTGTATGTTATAAGGGAGAGGGGCGAGGGGGGAGGGGGGAGAATGGGAGGGGAAAGTATTAGAATTACGAGTTTATTCGTGAAAAATTAATACTGAACTATTTTCATGTGTGTGTGTGTATGTGTGTGTGTGTGTGTTCTCTTTTTGTTCTCATGTTCTCTCTTTGTTCTCATGTTCTCTCTCTCTCTCTCTCTCTCTCTCTCTCTCTCTCTCTCTCTCTCTCTCTCTCTCTGTGTGTGTGTGTGTGTGTGTGTGTGTGTGTGTCCTGATACTCTCCTCATTTGTTTATTCTATTCATTTAGTTTTCTTCTCTCGTTTTGCCACACACCAGACAGGAGGACAAACATGAACAAAGCCTCCCTCAACACGCTGTTTTTTAAAGTTTTCATTCCCACGGTAATTTTTGATGTAATGAATCTCAAATGTGATAACTTTGTTCAGACTCTCTTTCACTGTACAGAGGCTCAAAGCGAGAAGTCATACACCTCACCTCCTTAAGTCAGTCAGTCAGCCAGTCAGTTGATCAATCCGTCAGTTCTCCTCACGAATACACATAAATGCGGTATTCGAATTAATTCGAATACTAATACCGATAAGGAGTCTGCAAGAGGCCAATTGACCCGCACAAGGCAACTCCTGTAAACCTAACCCCACCTAACCTCACCAGCCATGAACTTATTTAACCTTTCTTCGAATGTATCTATCGTATTTATCTATCTTGCAATGGGTTTTTTGAGGTCAATATACATAATCTAAAATACAATGATAACAAGAATAATGATGAAAAGAAAGGTGATAAAGAAAAATGACTAGCTTACTGTGAAATGCCTGAGAGAGAGAGAGAGAGAGAGAGAGAGAGAGAGAGAGAGAGAGAGAGAGAGAGAGAGAGAGAGAGAGAGAGAGAGAGAGAGAGAGAGAGAGAGAGAGAGGAGAGGGGGGGGCTGGTCGATATATTTATGTGCAGCAATGCAATAAACCACACACGCCGACATTAATATGGATGTTTTTTTCATTTATTTTCCTCCTCCCGTGACTGTCTCCCGCGTTAAGTGGTGGCGCAGCGGATATCGTAATTCTACCTCTGTTTCGCTGTACCTTAGTTCGAGTTAGAAACGAAAAGATACGGCTTGACGGGTAGACATAGAAAGATAGATAAATAGATAGATAAGTAAACAGGAGAGGGAAAAAGAATTAATAAATGGATGGATTGAAAGATAGATAGACAGACACAGACAGTCAGACAGATAAATAGGAACTATAAACATTCATACATACACACATATATACATTCAAATAGATAGATGGTTACCGTCAAACACAGAGGTAGACAGATCAATAGGCATGTATATATTTAGTCTTAAAAAGGTAGATACAGAAAACATAGATAAATAGATAGTTTTACATATAGATAGATAGATATAGATAGATAGAAAAATACACTGATACACAAATAGACAGATAAACAGGAGCATGATGATATCCATAAAGAGAGAGAGAGAGAGAGAGAGAGAGAGAGAGAGAGAGAGAGAGAGAGAGAGAGAGAGAGAGAGAGAGAGAGAGAGAGAGAGAGAGAGAGAGAGAGAGAGAGAGAGAGAGAGAGAGAACATTGATGAGTGGCTGTCAGACGGGAACACGCACAACAGACAAGCAATTAGGGAGATGAACAAACGCGGACAGATAAAGAGATAAGAAAAAACATATACAGATAGACAAACTGATAGATAAGTAGACAGACAGTTACAGACAAACAGGAGACACATAGATGGATAAGTAGATAAAAAGACAGACATACAAACCAAGACAGGGAAACAGACAGATGAATAGATAGAAATACAGAGACAGACAGACAGACAGACAGACAGACACAGAGATAGATAGATGGAGTCAGACATAGATGGATAAGTATGTATAAAATGATAGACAGGGAAAGATAGATAAATACAGACAGACACACAGACATACAGACAGACGGACACACAGATAGACACAGACATACATACATACAGACAGACAGACACAGAGATAGATAGATAGTCAGACATAGATGGATAAGTATGTATAATTTGATAGACAGGGAAAGATAGATAAATACAGACTGGCACACAGACATACAGACAGACGGACGCACAGACAGACACAGACACACAGACAGACAGACACGCAGATGAAGGCATAAACACGGAGACCTCACCCCCGATTCTGAAGCAGGCCAAGAACCTTCAGATATTTTTTTTTCTTTTTTGTATTTTTCTTTCTAATTTGGCATCACCTCCGTAAACACGCTCTCTCTCTAAACGCCCTTCAATTACGCAGTTCCTTCCCTGACAACAACAAACAGACATACATTAGCAAAAAGCAGGAGCAGTATCAAAACAACAACAACAACAACAATAACAACAACAATGATTACAAAAAGATGAAGAAAGCAACAACTGTAAGGCACTAAGGCTGGTATTACAACACACTATCGCTTCTCACATCAGCTATTTCTAAAGGTCAAAGGGGGTGGGGTGGGTTCTAATAAGGGTTGTTTTTTTTGGATCACGGTACAGAGGAAGGGTCAAACTACCACCAGGGTCATGAAACTACCCCTGGAAATGCTCTCAACTCCTACGAAAGCCTCTTCAATTATGTGTTCTTAGGGGGCGATATGTCTTTTAATACGACCCTAAATGTAGACAGAATCATGTAGATGGAAATGAGAAGAAAGTTGATGCCTCGACACATAGCTTCGCCACCGTGTTCAGCCGATCCCACCGCTGCCACCTTTATGTTACCGTATTTATTTTGTCTCTTTTGGGTAACGTGTGTGTGTCCTTTGTTAATATTGGTTAGGCTCACACTGTTACCTCGCTGTCCGGGCTGGAGCCACAGTTGCTGCACTTCACACAGGTTGATTGGAAGTTAATGAGTTTAAAAAGGCCTTACCATATACATATTGTTTCTTGGAAGTGATGTCGACTGGCCGAGCGGATTGCCTTCACTTCTGCCCTCTCGCTCTCGCTCTCGCTCTTGCTCTCTCTCGCTCGCTCTCGCTCTCGCTCTCTCTCTGGGTATTTAAACAGTATATTGTAAGTATTAGTTATATATTATGCAAACTTGCACGTATTTACAGTCTCAGTGAGTCTCAGTGAACGTGAGGAATCGTCGGTAAACGACCGACACCAAAAGGTGCCCACGACCGCTCCCACCGCCTGCCGGCTTCCGGTTCCTCCGTTTCTCGAGGATGACAGCCTCTGGTTAACTGGTGGCAACCTCAGCAAATTCCTCCAGCTGTCGCCACTCTCAAAAACCACCTTAAATCGCCTAAACACGGTGGCGCCATACAGAGCGATATGTTGAGGTATCAACATTTTTTCAATTTCTATCTACATGACCCTATATACATTAATGCCTTATACACCACCACCACCACCACCAACAACAACAACAACAACAACAACAACAACAACAACAACAACAACAACAACAACAACAACAACAACAACAACAACAACAACAACAACAACAACAACAACAACAACAACAACAACAATAATAATAATAATAATAATAATAATAATAATAATAATAATAATAAT
This sequence comes from Eriocheir sinensis, assembly GCF_024679095.1. Classification (NCBI taxonomy): domain Eukaryota; kingdom Metazoa; phylum Arthropoda; class Malacostraca; order Decapoda; family Varunidae; genus Eriocheir; species Eriocheir sinensis. Next base: position 2,542,479 of record NC_066561.1, read on the forward strand.
AATAATAATAATGATAATAACACCACCAACAACGCCAACTGAACTACAACTAAAATAATCACGATTCCTATATTTATCCGTGTAACGTTGTTGTTGTTGCTGCTGTTGTTAACATAGGAACATAAGGAGTCTGCAAGAGGCCAGTTGGCCTATACAAGGAAGCTCCTGTAAGCCTAACCCCACCTTACATCACTATCCATGAAGTTATCCAACCTCTTCTTGAATGCATCTATGATATTGGCACTCACAACATGGCTACCAAGTCTGTTCCATTCATCCACCACTCTACTGGTGAACCAATTCCTTCCTATGTCCTTGTTAAATTTGAATTTATCTAACTTAAAACCATTGCTACGTGTCCTACCTGGTTCTCTTACAACCAAAACCCTACTGACATTCCCTTTATTAAAGCCCTTCATTCATTTATAAACTTCGATCAGGTCTCCTCGCAACCTTCGCCTTTTTAGATAGTATAGAGTTAAATGCTTCAGTCTATCCTCATAAGGTTGTTGTTGTTGTTGTTGTTGCTGTTGTTGTTGCTGGAGGTGTTCGCGCCGAGACGGATCACCTGGCGGGATGTACTAATTAACTGCTCCCACCTGCCGGTAATTAAGCCACGCCGACACCCGCGAGGATCATGACTTACCTGGGAGTGAGGAGTGCCGCAGAGAGAGAGAGAGAGAGAGAGAGAGAGAGAGAGAGAGAGAGAGAGAGAGAGAGAGAGAGAGAGAGAGAGAGTGTGTGTGTGTGTGTGTGTGTGTGTGTGTGTGTGTGTGTGTGTGTGTGTGTGTGTGTGTGTGTGTGTGTGTGTGTGTGTGTGATTATCTGTAATGCTTTCACCACATTCACAAGCAGGGAAAAATATTAGCATCCATTATTATTATTATTATCATTATCGTTGTTGTTGTTGTTGTTGTTGTTGTTGTTGTTGTTGTTGTATTATCAATAGTATTAATATTACCATTATCATTGCTTAATTAAGTATGTTCCAACAAAGAAGCACACACACACACACACACACACACACACACACACACACACACGAGCGCGCGTGTACGTTTTTTGCTGTCATGAAGAATGTTGGCATCGACAAACGACAAGGGATGAACCTTGAACGTGTGTGTGTGTGTGTGTGTGTCATTGCGAGGTCCCCTGCGGCTGTCTTGCACACACACACACACACACGGCCTTGAGAGGGGGCACTGAACACACACACACACACACACACACACACACACACGCACGTCCAAAGCACACAAACATCCCTTCAACCCTACCTAGTTCTTCTCTTCTTCCCCTCCCTTCCCTCTTTCTTCATCCCTCCTCTCCTTCTTTGCCTTTCCTTCAGATCTCCTTTGAATCACTCTACTTCTTGATTCTTACCCCCTCCCCATTTCTTCTTTTCCCTTCATAACACGTCCCTTTTCTCTCCTTTTACTTTTTCCCGTTCTCCTACGAAGACTCCTCCTCCCTTTCATTTCATTTCTCCTGCATCCCCCTCATCTCTACCCCCTGCTCACGTCCCCTCTCCGCTTTCCTACCTTCACGCCTCCTCTTCCTCCTCCTCCCCCCCCCCCCTCCGTCTCCCCCTCTTCCTCGCCTCTACCCTCTCCCCGCCCACGCTGAAGTTTTGTGGGTAATGGTTCAATAGCTATCTCTGAATCGTGAACCACTTAAACCACTAATTCGTGACTACTCTTCTTTTTATTATCCTCCCGTCTCTCTCTCTCTCTCTCTCTCTCGTTTCGTTACTAGACTTCACTAATCGGTGTTTTTCTGACTCTTTTACACCTTTTTTTTTTATCACCTCCACCAATTATTGTTAACTATGACACCAAACTCACTCTCTCTCTCTCTCTCTCTCTCTCTCTCTCTCTTTCTGCCACCCACACACATTTTGCACCGTAAAAATAACAAAAGCGAGAGAAAACGTACGAGGAAACATCGACGTCAAAATAGCAACAAGAACAAGGAATCTTTGTACTCACCGATCAGAGGAGGAGTCAGTCAGTCGGTCAGCGAGTCAAGGTGAGGAAGGAGGGCGAGTCAACACCTGCTGATAGCCTCCATACACCTGTGAGGACGTGGGAAAGAATGTTGTTATTCCTCACGTTGCCTGTAGTCGAGCTTAATCACTCCCCTTTCCCTTTATTCCCACCCTCTTACCATAGTTTCATTTCCTTTCATTTGACGTCCCCTTTCCTTCCCTTTTCCCGCTTCCCCCATTCTCCCTCAAAGACGTATTCTCAAACATTTCGGGGCTCACACACACCTACATTTTTTTTTTACGTCTACGCCTATAGCGCCGGTAGGCTTGCTTGAGGGGCCTGGATGGTATTCGGCCCCAGCCCGTCTTGGCGCAGGCAAGTGTTTATAGTGGCGCCATCTTCTCTTGGCTCATGCTGCCCCCCGGAACTCCTCCTTGATTCACTTGGACGGTTTCCTCTAGGGTCCGGGTTGATGGGTGGTCTTCAGGACAGCATGTGGGTAGTTTTAAGCCACTCGGCAGTGACTGAAAAATCCCAGGTGGTAGAGTGGGGATTCGAACTCGCGTCGTCCATCACGTGGTGAATGTGGGCCCAGCACGCTACCACTCAGCCACCGCCTACCCTTTCGTATAGAGGTTGTAGGTATTTCATGGGTAGTTAAATGAGCGACAGTTCCATATTCATAGTTCCATGTTAAGACGTAAGAAAAAGTTTTGTTATTCCTAATGTTACCTATTGGTCCATACTCTCACACATTTCGAAGCTTACCCACACTTTCGTAGAGTTCCACATACACACCTGTTAGAACGTGAAAAGTTTTGTTACGTATTCCTGTTGTTACCTACTTTTGGCTTGCACATCTATATTTGGTAAGGCTTTCGTAAAGAAGTTGTGGGTATTTCCATGGGTAGATTTATGAGCCTTGTGATAGTTTGACAAGGCTTCTGCACCATGACCGTGAAAAAAAAATTGAGAACCCGACTTACCTCTTTTGTGGCGTTTGGAAATTTATGTGAGAATTGTAAATACTGGTTGTGAGAGCATCTGTTAATACGGGTACTATTGTCAGACACAAATATGAAGTCCGTTTGGGTGGGGCCGAGCCTCTCCACAACGCTGCCGCATCACGCCCAATACATCACTCATACGTCAGCTGGTTATTAATTGAAATTGTGTATCAAATATTCTGTATACATTAGAATCTAAACACAGAGCGTGGTATAGCATTATCTAATGATTAAATAAGGCTATGTAATGCTGTGAATGTTTCTTTTTATAGAATATTAGCAATGAATTATATAAATTCCATAACACGTCAAGTTTGAGAACCTATGTTGTCTGTGATGGACACCACGTCACTCCCTCCCTCATCTCCACGCGCCATGACGGCTACCCGAGCGGCTGCCCTTACTCCGAAGGCTAGGTTTGGCATCGCGCTATGCCCGGGAGACTCCCCGAGCGGGCCCCGCCCAACCAGATTTCATAGCTGAGTCTGACTAGTGTTACCATGATGTACCTTTCCGAGCAAACCATCGATCTGTCTTACTTTGAACGCCTTGTAACCTGGTAGCCATTCTCCGCTTGCAAGGCTACTCCTCCTCCCTCCACGGTTCACTTCTCACTCACGCCCTTCCCTCCTTTCCTCCCCGGTCAGTGCTAAATCAGATACAAGAGAGAACGAAACACTTTGTCTTGGTCTTGGCTATGAGGTACGTATGTCAAGTAAGGCTATTGGGTTTTGCTTGGTTAGGTTTGGTGTGAGTGTACACGCCTATACCTAACCTTGCATAACCTAATACATCTTAACCTGACCCACTCCCGAAGCAGTACCAAGGTCCGGACCAAGTGTTTCGCCCACTGTTGTATCTAATCTAGCACTCCCCCCTCCATCCCCCTCCTTCCTCCACCCTCCCTCTCCCTCCCCCACTCTCTCCCCCTCCACTCTCCTCCTATCTAATGTGACTGCCGCTAGGAAATGGACCACCGATTGAGGAAGAGTTGAAAGTAAGGTAATTGTAGACATCTTTTCCTTCCATTTTCCCTCTTTTTCCCTTCAAATATCTTTCATTCATGCAAAAGGAAAGAACCCCAAACTTTTCTTTCACAAGTTTTTTTTAATGTATTTGTTGAATAAGGTTCGTAACTGTAGATATTTCTTTCCCTTCATGTTCCTTTTTTTCCGTTCAACTTTCCTTCCTTCCTTCCTTCCTCCCATTGATTCATAACTGTAGACATCTCTTTTCCTTCATGTTCCTTTTTTTCAGTTCAACTTTCCTTCCTTCCTTCCTTCCTCCCATTATATACTGCAAAAGAACCCAAAAACTTTCGTTCCCAAGGTTTTTCAAATTTATTTCTTGAAAGTTAGGTTCGTATCTATCGACATCTCACTTTCTTCCATTTTCCTTTTCTTCTTTCAGCTTTCCCTCCTTACTAATACAAAGGGAGAGAACCCAAAATTTCGCTCCCAAGGTTTTTAAATTGTATTTGTTGAAAGTAAGGTTCATAACTGTCACCACATTTCCTTTCATTCCCTTTCTTTCCTTTCAACTTTCTTTACTCATTCATTCCTGACTTATATAAGAAGAGAAAACTCAAAACCTTTCGTTCCTAAGTTTTTTTTAAATGTATTTTGTTTAAAGTAAGACCCGTAGCTCTCGACATTTCACTTCCTACCATTTTCCTTTTTTTCCCCTTAACTTTCTTTCCTCTTTCTTCACTCATTCCTTACTAATAAAAAAAGAAAGAACCTAAAACGTTTCGCTCTCAAAGTTTTTAAAATCTATTTGGTGAAAGTAACTGTTGACCTCTCACTTCCTTCCATTTTCCCTTTCTTTTCCTTTCAACTTTCATACATTCTTTCACTCATTCCTTGCTTAGAAAAGAAGAAAGAACTCAAAACTTTTCGTTCGCAAGGTTTTTAAAATGTATTTGTTGAAAATAAGGTTCGTAACTGTCGATATCTCATTTCCTTCCAATCCTTTTCTTTCCTTTCAACTTTATTTCCCTTACTCATTCATCCCTGACTTTTACAAGAAGAAAGAACCCAAAACATTTCGTTCCCAAGCTTTTAAAAATGTATTTGTTGAAAGTGAGGTCCCGCAGTGTCGACATCTTACTTCCTCCCATTTTCCATTTTCTTTCAACTTTCTTTCCTACTTTCATTCATTCTCTTATAAAATAAAATAAAAACCTTTCGTTCCCGAGGGATTTAAAATGTATGTGTTGAAAGTAAGGTCAGTAACTGTCATCTCACTTCCTTCCAATTTCCCTTCTTTCCTTTCAACTTTTTCTCCTTTCACTGAATCCTTACTTGCCAATGGAGAAAGAATCCAAAACAAATCTATTTATAATGTTTAGGCTATCAAAATATAAAAATACGATGAGACTGTGAGTTAATTAAAGTGTGTTCAGGTAGGAATAAAGAAAATGACTAATAAAACGAATGAGACTTCCTCAAAAACATACCTCTTTTTTATAATTCTCAAGTACGACCCAAAACTTGAATGTATTTATAATGTTTTAGGCTACCAAAATACAAAAAATTCGATTGAGATAGTAAATTAATTAAATGTTCGGGTAGGAATGAAGAAAATTACTAATAAAATGTCTGAAACTGTTCCCACCAAATATTCCTCATTTTTTATAATTCAGGTACGACTGCGAGATTAAGCTAATTACATTAACAAGGTAAAACTAAGTGAAACGAATAGCAAAAACTTCAGCACTTACAAAAGAAGAATGGGCCCCCAAACTATCTGGGTACGGCTCTCGGCTTGAGATAATAGGGTTTCGAGTTCGATTTCCGCTCACATTACCTTCTTGGAGAGGGAGGTGGAGCTCACTTGTAACCCTGACGAAGCTTTTTTTTATGGCTACCTCGAGGGAGATTCTTTAATCATTTCAATAAGCACAACATTTTTTCGCTTCCAAGGTTATTAAATATGAATAGGTTATTAAAAAGTATTTGTAATGTTTTTAAATCATAAAATACCGAAAATGCGAATGAGTTCTATAGAGTAGGCTAATGAGAATGAAGGAAAGGAATGCTATATTGCTTAAGAATTTATGCCAACACTTTCCACTTGGGTTGTTAGTCATTATGATATTCAAACAAGACTGAGAGATGAAGTTAATTACAATATTATGATAAAAATATCGCAAAGGAATAGCAAACTGTAAGGCTAAAACATATTAATAAACAATTCGACATTTTTCCAACACCAGGGCCATTGCAAGGTGTTTGTAATATTCCCAGACTCCTGAAGTACACAAATGCGAATTGGCCTGTAGGCTAATTACATTGTTCAGATGAGAGTGAAGGAAATGAATGACAGTTTAATTAGTTTCTCCAACGCTTTCCACTTAATTAACTAGGTTGTTAGACGACCGTATAATAGCCATTAAGACTAAGACATCTAGCTGAAACATCTGCTGAAACTAAAGCAAATAAATAGAATAGTGTAAGACTAAACATACCAATAAAGGATCCAACATTTTACTATCCTCGTTTCATTGAAAAGTGTTTGCAATATTTCCATGCTCTTAAAATACTCCAAATAGAAATTGCTAGTAGGCTAATTACAGTGTTCAGACGAGTGAAAGAAATGAATGGCGAAGTGTTTAAAGTTATTCTCCAACACGCTTCACTTCACTGGTTGTTACGCTTCTCAGAATACTCATATAGGACAGAGCGATGAAGTTAATTATAATATTCTAGTAGGAGTAAAGCAAATGAATAGCAAAGTGTTTATAACATATTAGTAAGTAACCCAACACACTTCGCTCCTCATTTTTTTTTTTTTTTTTTAGGTAGTAAAATATATTCCCAGGGTCTAAAAATACCACATGCGAATGACCTCTGTAGTAGGCTAATTACAGTGTTCAGATAAGAGTGAAGGGAATGAATGGCAAACCGTCTAAGATTTCCCCAACACATTCCGCTTCCCTGGGTTCGAATCCCCCGCAGGTGAGTGGTTGAAAAGCCCGTATTGACCGCCGAAGCCTTTACCGCTCTTTGAAGTGGAGGGGGCGGCAGGCGGCCTCTATTAATACACCTCACCTGCCTGCCTGCCTGCCTGTCTACCTGTTGGCTACACCTGCACGCCCAGAACCTTTTATCCATAAACTGCCTGCCTCTGTTGCTGTCTATCTGGCCACAGGTAAAGGTGAGAAGGGAAATTGGTGAGTGTTTTTTGTTTTGTTTGTTTTGTGGTTGAATAGGTAGTGGTAGTAGTGGTGGTGGTGGTAGAAATAATAGTAGTAGTGATGGTTGTATTAGTAGTAGTAGTAGTAGTAGTAGTAGTAGTGATGAATGTTTTTTTTTTGTAATTGAATAGGTAGCGATAGTTGTAGTAGTGGTGGTAGTAGTAGTAGTAATAGTAGTACGAGTAGTAGTGGTGGTAGTGGAAGTGATAGATAGTAGTAGTTGTTGTAGTAATAGAAGTGGTAGCAGTACTAAATATAATAATAAGAAAAATGTATTCCACCTCTTTCATCACCACTATTACTACTACTACTACTACCGTAACCATAACAAGTACAAAACATCAGAACTTTCTCCTCTGATGGATGAAGAGAAATTTGGGTACACAGTTATTTCACTTTTACGAAACAGAAAATAAATAAAAACGGGGAAAAAATAAAAACTCGTCGACAATAGCCCGGGGAAAACACACAAAACAATACACGTACAAATAAAAGTGTAGGTGATGAAAAAAATATATGTACAGATGAAACGAGAAAGACAAGGAACACATGACAACAAAAGGGAAAGTTGATAGAGAAAGGGAGGAGAGGAAGAAAATGAATAACCAGAAATAAGAAAAAGATAAAAAGAAAAGGAAAAAAGCGAGAGAATTAATGCATGAATGAATGGTGTAATGAATGAATGAAAAGGAAAAGAAAATGGCGCTGAAGAAAAAGGAAGAAAAAGAAAATTAACTATAAAAGTAAATAAATAAAAATCAATGAAGAGAACAAATATATGATCAAATAAGGGAAACACCAAATGAAAATAAAATTTTGGAAAGAAATAAGTGAGTGCGGTTAGTAAGTACGAAAAGAAAGAAAAAAAAGAATGAAAAAAAGAAAACAAAAAAGAAAGAAAAAGTATAAAAAAAGAAAAACAGAAAAAAAAAGAAAAAAAAACAAGAAATATAAAAAAACAATAGGTAAATAAAAACAAACTCATATATGACCCATGAACTCTTCTCACACATACACCCACGCACCCTTTATTTTTTTATTTCTCTTTTTTTTTTTTTTATCTGGCACTGTGGTGGAGTGATTATTCCGGCGGGTGGCGTGTGAGCCTCGGGGCGGCACGGCGGTGATTTATGCAACACCCATAAGTCTGTTACACACACACACACACACACACACACACACACACACACACACACACACACGGTAACAAATATACAAGTTATAATGTATACGTAGTTTCTTTTTATCAAGAGAAAGCGTAAAGAGATAATTTGAAGAGGAAGGGAAAAAAAAGGCGAGGACGAAGAGGAGGAGAAGGACATGAACGAGGAGGAGGAGGAGGAGGAGGAGAATCAGTATATATGACATTGGCACACAGGTAAAGGTTAATAAATGTCTACTGATAATGTACTACTACTACTACTACTACTACTACTACTATTACTACTACTACTACTACTACTACCACTACTTCAACTTTTCCTCGGACAGCAACAAGCAAGCAAGCACAGTCTGGCAGAGCATAAACAATATCAGCAGCCTCGGCCTACCTAGTGAACAGCCCGTGTCAAGGTGCCATCCACTTCTGAATATGCATGCAAACTGAAGCACCCCTCCTCCCCCCCCCCCCCCCACACACACACAAGAACGCCCATCCACCCAAGGACACACGCCCACCCATCCACGGTTACCCTCCCGCCCACCCAGCCAGCCAACCCCCCCCCCCTCCCCCCCAGCCTCCCCTCGCACCTGAAATGTCACCTGGCCCGTCACCAAAACCCTAATATAACACAGTGAGAGAGAGAGAGAGAGAGAGAGAGAGAGAGAGAGAGAGAGAGAGAGAGAGAGAGAGAGAGAGAGAGAGAGAGAGAGAGAGAGAGAGAGAGAGAGGAAGCATATAGTTATAGATAGATAGAAGGATAGATAGATAAATAGACAGATAGATAAATAGATAGATAAATAGATAGACATACAGAAAGACAGACAAATAGATAGAGGAGGACATTGACAGATACATTGATAGAGAGATAAAGATAACTAAATAGGTTTTACACACACACACACACACACACACACACACACACACACACACACACACACACACACACACACACACACACACACACACACCTGTTCTTCCCTTCCCGTCCCCTTAAACACCACCGCCCTCGCTCCACCACTTCACCTCCCCCCCCCCCTCCTTCTTGTACCATCATCACAACATCCCCATATAATGTAAACCACAGACCCCTATACCCCTTTCATATTGTACTTTTCCTTTTTTTTTATCATATTTCAACAATTTATTCATAATATGTACAGTTTCAGTTTAACAGTTGGAATTACTAAATAAACCGATGATTGTTATTATTATTATTTTTGTTATTATTGTTATTATTATTATTATTGTTATTATCATTACACACACACACACACACACACACACACACACACACACACACACACACACACCTTATTAGTGAGGAATGCAGGTCACGTTTACGCACATAGAAATTATTGCCCAAAAAGTTTTTCCTCCTCCTCCTCCTCCTCCTCCTCCTCCTCCTCCAGCTGCTGAGAGTTGAGTGACGTCACGACAAACACACGTGAGTACGACTTGCTATTGTTATTTTCTTCTTGTTTTGTTGTTTTCTTGATTTCAGCTGGTGATGTTTTTTTTCTCACTAATTATTATCACCATCATTATTAGTTTTTTGTCTTCTGCTTCCTATTTTTTTTTTTTTTCATTTCCTTCTTGTTTTCGTACTGCTTCCTCTTTTTCTCACCTTTTCTTTTTTTTCTTTTCGACTTTTTTTCTTCTTTTTCTTTTCCTATTTCTCAATCTTCGTCGTCGTCGTTGTCTTTCCTTCATCTTTCTCTTCTTCCTTTTTTTCTAGTTTATCTTCATCTTCTTGTAGCTCCTCGTTATTATTATTTTTCTATTCTTCCTTTCTACTTTTTTCTTCTTATTATCATACTCATCCTTTTTCTTATGATTTTCTCCTTATTTTCCTTTTATTTCTCCTTACCACGTGCAATGGCGAAACGTTTCAATGTCTAGTATGTTCAGTCGTTACATTCTTCGTCACACGTTAACGAAATACGAAAACATACAAAAACAAGAGAAAACAATCAACAACTTACATAGATAGAGAGGATTTTTTTTCACCACCTGTCAATAAACAAAATCTACGTCCCCAGTTGCTGAAGTGCTAGTTACTGAAATGTCCTTTGCTATTATTCATTTTTTTTACTTCTTGTTGTTAATTACTTTTAAGAAGACGGTAGAAAAGTGGTGTATGAATTATTAATCTTAATAACGCTAAGAAGCAAAGAACATGACTCATGAATTATAAATGGCAGCGAGTTGTTGCATAAAGAGAAGGAAAGTTGTCAGTATGAGTGATATAGAAGAGACTGGGGAAGGAACAGGAAGCAAAGAGCATAAATGAGTAAGTGAATGCAGGTGAGTAAATGTAAGTATGAGGAAACATAGGTGAGTGAATATAAGTGAATGATATTGGTAGACCTGGGAAGGAACAGGAACCAAAGAGCATAATGAGTAAGTGTGAGTATGAGGAAGTATAGATGAGTGAGTATAAGTGAATGATGTTGGTAGGCCTGGGAAAGAACAGGAAGCAAAGAGCATGATGAGTAAGTGAATGCAGGTGAGTAAATGTATGAGGAAACATAGGTGAGTGAATATAAGTGAATGATATTGGTAGGCCTGGGAAGGAACAGGAACCAAAGAGCATAAATGAGTATGTGAGTGAGGGTGAGTAAGTGTGAGTATGAGGAAGTATAGGTGAGTGAGTATAAGTGAATGATGTTGGTAGGTCTGGGGAAGGAACAGGAACCAAAGAGCATAAATGAGTGAGTGAGGGTGAGTAAGTGAGTATGAGGAAATATAGGTGAGTGCATATAAGTGAATGATATTGGTAGGCCTGGGGAAGGATCAGGAAGCAAAATGCAAAGATAAGCAAGTGAGTGAAGGTGAGTAAGTGTGAGTATGAGGAAGTATAGGTGAGTGAGTATAAGTGAATGATGTTGGTAGGACTGGGGAAGGAACAGGAAGCAAAGAGCATGAATGAGTAAGTGAGTGAGGGTGAGTAAGTGTGAGTATGAGGGAGGATAGGTGAGTGAATATAAGTGAATGATATTGGTAGGACTGGGGAAGGAACAGGAAGCAGAGCATGAATGAGTAAGTGAGCGAGGGTGAGTAAGTGTGAGTATGAGGGAGGATAGGTGAGTGAGTATAAGTGAATGATGTTGGTAGGCTTGGGAAAGGATCAGGAAGCAAAGAGCATTGTAATGTGTATATTATAATGTACATGTGTATGTATGACTGTACGTGTGGCGACACCCGGTCGGTGTCGCACAACAGGATGTCTAACAACACGTCGTGCTTTTGGCCGTGGGAAGCTGTGATGAACTGACACTAGGATCAGCAAATGATGACTTTCATCAGCCGTCATCAACCGGAACCCACACCCTTCCGGACGAACTACAAGCAAATAAAACGGGCGAACAACGCGGAGAAGGGAGAGAAGACGGGTGACGGGCAGGCGAGCAGTGTGGCTGTCTCTGATTTCGTGCGTCTCGCTCACGTAAACTGTAAACCTTGTATACAACTGTTAATATAGTTAAAATACATTTGGTATTTGTATTAACCTGAGAGAGAGAACTACAGTGAACTTATAACGGCTACCGCTCGGCCACACATCACTTAACTAAAAGGCTATTGTGTTGTCTCAACCACTTCAATCAACTGGAGAACGCAGGCAACGGTACACCGGACCTGACGTGAGATAACAGTTCGCGCTTTAAACTTATTAAACATTAAAAATAACACTTAACACAAACCACGTTAAAAACAGCTAACAAGAAAGGCTAACAGCATAGATGAGTAAGTGAATGTGAGTAAGTGTGAGTATCAGTGAGTATAAATAAGAGGGGAAGCATCAAAACACCTCTTCATCCAGAACTGGTCTCTCTTTTGGCCGCTCTTACGTTTTATTTTTGCTTTTCCCCTTGAACTGTTTCCTCTACTCTAGATTACAATAATAATAATTTGTGGCTTTACCGTGTAGCAGCGACGGGCCAAATTTGGGCCATGATATAAAACCCCAAAAATAGATGATACATAATCTGATCACAAATGCTTTGATATATATTATGAAATGGTTTGTGTGAGGGGGGATTTTTTCTCATTTTTCTCGCTTAGAAGGACCATTAAGAAACATGATCCCCGCTGCTTAAAGTGACTGTATAAGAGCACGAAGTAAAGACAGAACGTGAGCCACAGGAACCATTTAGGATTAGTTTAGTCTAGGCTGAAGCAAGGGATTTTAAGGCCATAATTTTAAATCCATGTTCTGAAACGTATCGGGCTCCTATTACGACTTTTTCCCAAGGCCACAGAGAAGATTAACCGGGTTTTCATGGGTGGTTTTCCCTGTTCAAGATGCAGAAGTCGGGTAAAACTATCACCAGGATCACAAAACAGTCCACGGAAATCCCAGCAACTACGAGGAGCCTTTTCAAACAGGTTATCCGAGGTCCCGATGTGTTTAAAAATACGTTTACTCTAGGCTGAAGGAAGGGATTTTAAGGCTTAAGGACATTATAGCGGCCAAGCACAAACATATGACAAGTTGGGGGCATTTTTCCATTGGGGTAGCTACCTGACCCCGGTGGTAGTTTGACAAAGCTTCTGTAGAGAGGAAAGCTGTGGAGGGAGAAGAAAACAACAAGGAAAAGATGATGAAAAAAAAGAATAGGAAAAAAAAGATATCGGTAATGAATTAAAGGATCACAAAATAGTCCATGGAAATCCCAGCAACTACGAGGAGCCTTTTCAAACAGGTTATCCGAGGTCCCGATGTGTTTAAAAATACGTTTACTCTAGGCTGAAGGAAGGGATTTTAAGGCTTAAGGACATTTCAGCGGCCAAGCACACACATATGACAAGGCTTTCCTGGGAGCTGGGGGCATTTTTCCATTGGGGTGGCTGCCTGACCCCGGTGGTAGTTTGACAAAGCTTCTGTAGAGAGGAAAGCTGTGGAGGGAGAAGAAAACAACAAGCATTTCCAGAGGTACTTTCATGACCCTGGTGGTAGTTTGACCCTTCTTCTGTACCACGAACATGAAAAAACGCTCATGAAAACCGATCAATCTCCTTTTCAGTCTTTGGTAACAGTTGACGTGGGAGGTGGAGGTGTCGGAGAATACTGGTCCAGCTCCCCTCTCTGCCCCCCCACCCCCCTCTCTCCCTCGGCTTCAACAGGCATGGCATCAGTGGGTTCCTTAGTATTGATGAGTCTTTAGTGATGAATAATAGGAACATAACTACAAGACTATGAGGCGTGGTTTGTTAGCGTCATACGGATACCAATCTTTTATTACTCCTGCGTTCCCAATTAGTGCCTTCTGTAGCGTGATTCTGTCAAGCTTATTTTTATTCTTTTTTAGCGAGGATTTTTTTATTTTTTTTTATTTTTACAACAGAGGAGAGAGTGCAAGGGCGTAAAAAAAAGATAATGAAAAATAAAGCCAGCAACTTACTGCTCCTAAATAGAGTGGCCAAAAAGAGATGGGCGGTGGCACGCTTATATTAGCCTTCCACGAGCATCAAAAAGGATCTGAAACTAAACGCCATGATCGCTTAATAGGATTACACCCGCGGGAAAGGTATTGTTGCTGTATTATTGTTAACTTCTTTGTTTTGGTGTGGCGGCCGTGGACTGGATCTAATTTCCTTTGTTCCCGCGGATCCTATGATGATGATGCTGTTTTAAGAAGATTCAGTTCCGTTATTCTCTTTGACCGTGACCGTGATTGCGAACCGTGGGCGTGACGACGTAGTGGTGGTGGTGGTGGTGGTGGTAGTAGTAGTAGTAGTAGTAGTAGTAGTAGTAGTAGTAGTAGTAGTAGTAGCAGAAGTAGTAGTAGCAGTAGTAACAGTAGTAGTATAGTAGTAGAAGTGGTAGTAGTAGCAGCAGCAGCAGCAGCAGCAGCAGTAGTAGTAGTAGTAGTAGTAGTAGTAGTAGTAGTAGTAGTAGTAGTAGTAGTAGTAGCAGTATTTTTTTTTTTTTTTTTTTTTTTTTACATCTTTGCCTATATAGCGCCGGTAGGCTTTCTTTAAGGGCCTGGTGGTCGGCCCAAGCCCGTCATGGCGCAGGCAGTTTTTATAGTGGCGCAAGTTAAAATCCAAATCCATTATGCAAGAGTTAACCAGCATCTTCATTATTTCCTTCCTCTCCCTGGTAAATTCTGGAGCAGCCTTCCTTCGCCTGTATTTTCTCCTGCCTACGACTCAAACGCCTTCAAAAGAGGAATATGAAGACACGTCTCCATGCGTATCTGACCCTCGCGTTCGGCAACGATAGCTGTCTCCTATTTACAGGAGCAGCAACTAGCAGGGTTTTTTTCTTGTTTTCTTTTTTTTTTTCCTAGGGCTGCCTCATATTGTAAAAAAAAAAACTTATTCATATACTTATTTATCTATTTAACTACCATATTTATTTAACATGTTTTTATTTACACTCTACCCTTGATCAAAAAAAAGAAAAATACTTTGGAAAATTCGTGTTGGCAGGCGCGCGCGCGCCGTATATGTGTGTGTGTGTGTGTGTGTGTGTGTGTGTGTGTGTGTAATTCACCACGGCCTGATCACTCGTAATCGACAGCAGGTACCCTTCCGACATGAGCAAGTGCTCTTTTACAGTGTATCTCTGGGTACTGCCAGGACCTCACACACCACACACCCCATCCCCCTTTCTCAAGGGGGGACTGTAACCATTCCTAGTCAACGGAAAGATTCCGGATTGAGCGGGGCTCGAACCGCCTCCCTGTCAGACCGTGAAGCCTGGCAGCGCGCACGCTCTAACCAGTTGCGTCACTTAGGTGTGTGTGTGTGTGTGTGTGTGTACGGATATTTGTTGTCATAATTTTACTCTCTCTCTCTCTCTCTCTCTCTCTCTCTCTCTCCTGTCTGTTAGAGGTTTTCTGTTTTTTTTTCTTTTACTTTACTTCTCCTCCATCTTTACTTTCAATATCATTTCCCGCTCCTTCTCCTCTTCCTGTTTCCCTTTCGTTTTGCTTTCCTTTCCTTCTCCTTATTGTTTTCTTATTACCCTTTCTTCTTTTTTTTCTTTCCCTTTTTTCTATTGTTTTCTTTTCCTTTCCTTTTCCTTTTCCTGTTCCCTATTCTTTCCTATTCTCTACCTCTTTCTTTCCCTTTCTCCCTTCGTTCTGTGTGACAATAAATCAACGGTGATAATATTTGCAATTCTATGACAAATATTTCTCCTCCTTTGTCTCTCCGTAAAGACGAAGAGCAGACGAAGGGAGAAATATTACAAGGAACAAATGAAGGGGAACAATATATACACAAGAGCAAGAGAGAATATTCCCGCCCTCTGCTCGTGAAAGCCAAGTTGTTAAATACCTCCTCCTCCTTCTTCTCCTTCTCTTTCTCCTCTTCCTCCCTCCGTTTTCCTTCTTGATTCGCTGCCTCCCTTCCCTCCACCTTTTAGCATCTCCTTACCTCTTCTCCCCTTCCACGCCCATCCTAAAGGAACTATTACATTGGGCATATTTTCCGTGGATCTTCAGTCAAACCACGATTTCCGCTGGCGTGGTTCTCCTATTTCCGCGGTTTTCTGATGAGTCCACGATATTCTAAAGCTACGGTAGATTTCACCAAAGGACGACGGTATTACTCACCACCATCAGCAGGAATAACAAGAAACAAATGAGAACCACGCTAGCGGAAATCGTGGTTTTACTGAAGATCCACGGAAAATTTGCCCAGTGTAATAGCCCCTTAACACTCTCTCCCCTTCTCCCCTTCCCTTCGCCGTCCACTCTCCCCTTCTCATTCTTCACGTTGGAAAAGAAACGATTGCGGGGGACTTGATCAAATCTTCAAATACTTCAACAGGTTCAGTAAGGCCAATCACTTCAAGCTTCAACCCGAGAAAAGGAAACAATGGACAACAATTCAAGCGAAGCTATGCAGGCAGAACAGACACGTGTTTGTTTATGTGCTTCTGCGTGAATCTATTTTTTTCTCTCTCTTTTTTGGTCCTGAAATATAGAGGAGTCGAATGGAGGCGACGAGGAGAGGAAGAGGAGGAAAAGGAGAAGGAGGAGGAGGAGGAGGAGGAAAAGGAGGAGGAGGAAAAGGAGGAGGAGGAGGAGGAAGAGGAGGAGAAGGAGGAGATGGAGAAGAAGGAGGAGGAGGAGGAGGAGGAGGAGGAGGAAACGGAAGGAGAACAGATAAAGAAACTATCTCTCTTCAACTCTCTTCTCTCTCTCTCTCTCTCTCTCTCTCTCTCTCTCTCTCTCTCTCTCTCTCTCTCTCTCTTCCTGTCCTCACACCTCCCTTGCCTTCCCTTCCTTCCTGTCTGATGTTTTCTCTCCACCTTTTCCTCCGTTCCCTCCTCCCCTTTCCTCCATCCCTCCTCCCCTGCTCCTCCTTCACCACTTCTTGCTACTTTCCTTTTTCAATCCTATTTTTTTATTCATTGCTTCCTTACTCTTTTACCTCCCTACTTCCTTATTCTCTCTCTCCCTTACTTCCTTCCTCACTCCCTTTCACTCTTATTTCCTTCCTTCCTTCCTTCTATACTCGCCTCACACTTCCCTACTCCCTTTCTTTCTTACTTCTTTTTGCTCCTTTACTTCCCCCCCTCCCCCCCAGTGTCTCCTTTTCCTAGTTTCTTCCTCCCTTTTCCTTCTCCTCCATTTTCAGCTTGTATCTCCCTCCATTATTGCCGTTCTTTCTCATCCTTCTCAGTCCCCTTGTCCCCCTCTCTTATTATCCATCACTTAACGTTCACTTTCTCTTTCTTCCCTACACTTTTTTTTCTCTCCCTCCAATCACACACTTTTCAGTAACTTTCCCAAAATTTTCTCTATCTTTCTCTTCCTCCACTAACAGCTCCTTTTTTCCCTCCCTTTCTTTCTCTTCCTCCTCGCATTTACACTTCCCTTTATCACCTTCCCTTTCAGTTTCCTCCCTCCACTTCTTCTCTCCTTCCACTTCCAGCTCCACTTTTTCCCCTTCCCTTTCCATTATCTCTTCCGCCGGTGACGTCACGGCCGTAACCTCGGGACAAATACCAGTGTTATTATTCATATATTTCGCACAATACTTAAGATGGTGGGAGTAAACAATTACTGAAGGGAGAAAATGCTCACTTCTTACCCCAAAGCGCCATTATGTTAAACGTATCGGGCTGCCATTACGACTGTTTCCCAAGGCCGCGGAGAAGCCTGGCCAAGTTGTCACGGGTGACTTTACCATTCATGACGCTGAAGGCGTGTACAGCCATCACTAGGGTCACAAAACAGTCCGTGAATACCCCGGCAACTTCAACGAGAGGCTTTTCAAACAGGCGAACCGAGGCCAAGATTCTACCCAGTTAATCAGATCCCGTAGCTAACATCTCTTTCCCTTCATCCAGCCAATCAGATCCCGTAGCTAACATTACCCTCCTTCCATCCAGCCAATCAGATCCCGTAGCTAACATTACCCTCTTTCCATCCAGCCAATCAGATCCCGTAGCTAACATTACCCTCCTTCCATCCAGCCAATCAGATCCCGTAGCTAACATTACCCTCCTTCCATCCAGCCAATCAGATCCCGTAGCTAACATTACCCTCCTTCCATCCAGCCAATCAGATCCCGTAGCTAACATTACCCTCCTTCCATCCAGCCAATCAGATCCCGTAGCTAACATTACCCTCCTTCCATCCAGCCAATCAGATCCCGTAGCTAACATTACCCTCTTTCCATCAGGCCAATCAGATCCCGTAGCTAACATTACCCTCCTTCCATCAGGCCAATCAGATCCCGTAGCTAACATTACCCTCCTTCCATCCAGCCAATCAGATCCCGTAGCTAACATTACCCTCCTTCCATCCAGCCAATCAGATCCCGTAGCTAACATCACCCTTCTTCCATCCAGCCAATCAGCTCCCGTAGCTAACATCACCCTTCCTCCACCCAGCCAATCAGATCCCGTAGCTAACATTACCCTCCTTCCATTAAGCCAATCAGATCCCGTAGCTAACATTACCCTCCTTCCATTAAGCCAATCAGATCCCGTAGCTAACATTACCCTCCTTCCATCCAGCCAATCAGATCCCGTAGCTAACATTACCCTCCTACCATCCAGCCAATCAGATCCCGTAGCTAACATTACCCTCCTACCATCCAGCCAATCAGATCCCGTAGCTAACATTACCCTCCTACCATCCAGCCAATCAGCTCCCGTAGCTAACATTACCCTCCTTCCATCCAGCCAATCAGATCCCGTAGCTAACATCACCCTTCCTCCCCCCAGCCACTCAGCTCCCGTAGCGATCTTCCCTACAAAAGGTGCAACTAGCTCTAGATTTCGCCCCATGCAATGTCACCTCCGAGCTCCCTAAAACGGCATATCTCAAACCGAGGTGATGTGGTAAATCTCGACCCTATGTGGGGAAAGAGAAAGGAATAGGGTGACTCCATCTCAAGAAATCACAATCCCGTGCCTGATCCCCCACCCACGCCCACCCCAATCCAAAAAAGAGAAATTCCCGAACACCAAGCACGGGCAGAACTCATCGCCCAAGAGGCTGTGCTGCAGCACGCTGGAAGGCCAGCACCAACACATGCACGCACAGCACACCACTCTCGGGCACCACACCGTGACGCACGGCGCCTCGATGGCCACCACCAGACACTACCACGGCCTCCTGGGGCTGGCGCGCGGTGCCACGGAGAGGGCGATAAGGAGGCAGTGCCGGAGCCTCGCCCTCGCCGCCCACCCTGACAAGAACCCGCAGGACGTGGCGGCGGCCACGGCAATGCTCCAGCAGCTGCAGCTGGCGGTGCAGACTTTCTGCGACGCCGACTCAAGGGCCGCCACCACGACGGTGGCCCTCACCTACACGGACGTGGCAGCAAGGGCCAAGGAGGAACAAGGAGAGAAGAGGAAGGTGGAGGAAGGGAGGGGGGAGGAAGAGGAGGAGCAGAAGGAGAGTGGAGGCTGCGTAGGAGTGGAAGAGGGATTAGTTGAGACAGACACGGAAAGGAGGGAGGAAGGAGAGGAAGAGAAAAAGGAAGAAGCTGACGTGCAGCTGACGGGCACAGAGAGGGAGCCGCCCTATCCGCTGGGCTGGGAGGAACCGGTGGCCCGGCTCAGGTGTGCTGAACACCTCGTCTACTTCAGCAACTGTGAGGAGTGCCTCAGCGGTATGACTGCCCAGGAGCGGCAAAGGCGCCTGCAGGAGCGGCGGGACCGTATCAGCGAGCGACGTGTCGAGCGGCGGGAACGACTGCAGCAGCTCAACGGCGATGGCAAGACGAAGAAGCGTAAGGGACGCAGGGCCCGGCGGCTACAGGCCAAGGCGGAGGAGGAGCTTTCTCGGCGGCCTCGCAAGATCAGGTTCAACCTGAAGGACGTCCCCAAACCCGTCAAGGACCGGAGTTCCTGTACCGCCTCTACCAGTCCAGGAAAGGCGGCATGGTGCAGCAGTGGCGCAACTGCCTGCCGCCTCAACAACAACGAGGCGGCGTGGCGGCAGGAGCTGGACGCCCTGGCGGCCAAGCGAGGCTGGCGGGCCGAGGGCCTGAGTACACTGAGGAGGTGTGCAGGAGGAGGAGTGGGGCAGAGGCCAAGGACGAACATGGAGAGAAGGGAGGAGGGAGTGCTGGAAGGAAAGGGAGGAGGGGATGAAGAAAGGATGGAGGCGGAACAAGGTGAGGAAGGGCAGGTGGCGGTAGATAGGGTGGAGAAGGAACAGGGGGAAGGGAAGGTGAAGGGAGTGATGAAGGGTAAGGAGGAACAGAGAGAGGAATGAAGGAGGAGGAAGAGAGGGACGAGAAGGAAGAGGGAGAGGAAGGGAAGGTGAAGGGAGGGATGAAGGGGTAAGGAGGAAGAGGCAGAGGAGAGGAGGGTGAAGGGAGGGATGAAGGGTAAGGAGGAAGAGGCAGAGGAGAGGAGGGAGGAGGAAGAGAGGGAAGAAAAGGAAGAGAGGGAAGAAAAGGAAGAGAGGAAGGGAAGGTGAAGGAGAGAGGGAGGAGGTGGGGGCACCGTCGTCGTCTGGGCCCGGGCGATTTGAGGCCCGGGAGGTGAGTGTTTGTTTTCCAGCGACAGACGCAACACGAGCACCGGCAGCAGCAGCGGCACGTCAGGGGGGCAGGCGGGGGCGCGGTGCGGGGCGGAGTTACGAGGCTTTTCTTTACTTTTAGTTTTGTCCTAAAAAAAAAAAATCCAAAAAAATCCGAAAACAAAAAAATCTAAAAAAAATCTACTTAACACCAAAACCAAAAAAAAAACTAGAAAAAAGTAAAACAGAAAAAAATACTAAAACAAAACAAAAATCAACAACACCAAAACAAAACCAAAAAAAATAGAAAAAAGTAAAACAAAAAAATACTCAAAAAACTGAAAAAATCAACACCAAAACAAAAAAAAAATAGAAAAAGTAAAACAAAAAAAATACATAAACAAAAAACTTAAAAAAATAACAAAAACAAAATAAAAATATATAAAAAAAGGAAAAGAAGGCGGAGGAAGAGGAAGAGGAAGGGAAAGGGAACGTGGAGGAAAAGAGGGAGGAGCAGGGACAGGGAGAGGAAGGGAAGGTGAAGGAAGAGGAAGAAGACAGAACAGGGAGAGGAAGAGAAACTGGAGAAGGAGAGGGAAGAGGAGGAGGAGGAGAAGGAACGGGAAGAGAGTGAAGGTTGTGTAGGAGTGGAAGAGGGAATAGCTGTGAAAGAGGAAGAGTGGAAGGAAGAGGGAGAGGAAGAGAAGGAGGAGGAGGAGGAAGAAGAGGAAGAGAAAGAGGAAAAGGAGAGAGGAAAATGAAGGTTGTCTTCTTATGTTTCTCTTTCTGTTATTCGTGTGTGTGCGTGTGTGTGTGTGTGTGTGTGTGTGTGTGTGTGTGTGTGTGTGTGTGTGTGTGTGTGAGGGAAGGGAGGATTGAGGCGCCGGACGGAAACATTCTTATTATCTTTCGTTTCTTTCTGTTATGTGGGAGAGAGAGAGAGAGAGAGAGAGAGAGAGAGAGAGAGAGAGAGAGAGAGAGAGAGAGAGAGAGAGAGAGAGAGAGAGAGAGAGAGAGAGAGAGAGAGAGAGAGAGAGAGAGAGAGAGAGAGAGATCGGGCGGGCGAGCGACCGAGCAAGCCAGCCAACGATCTAATGAACGAACGACCGAACGAACGACCGACCGACCGGGAACGAACACGCAAGCGACCAAACAAACGAACGAACGAACAAGCGAACGACCGACCGAACGAACGAACGAAGAAACGAACGAGCGACCGACCGACCGACCGAACGAACGAACGAACGAACCAACGAGCGTCGACCGACCACACGAACGAAAGAACGAACAAGCGAACGACCGAAAGACCGACCGACCGAACGAACGAGCGACCAAACGAAAGAACCACCAACCGAACGAACGAACGAACGAGCGACCGACCGACCGAACGAACGAACGACTGGACGAGCGAACGAACGACCAACGAAACGAGCGAACGACCGAACGACCGAATGATCGAACACCCGACCGAATGATATAATGACCGACCGACCGAACGACCGACAGACCGACCGACAGACCAAACGAAGGACCAATCAAACAACCGACACAACGACCAAACGAACGAACGACCAAACGACCGAACGAATGACCAAACGACCGACTGACCAACCAACCGACTGACCAACCGACCGCACGAACGAAGGAAGATTAAAGGGATGAGAAAGAGGAAGAAGGGGAAGAGAACGTAGAGGAAGAGAGGAATTAGAAGGAACAGGGAGAGGAAGGGAAGATAGAGGAAGAGAGGGAGGAGAAGGAACAGGGAGAGGAAGGGAAGGTAGAGGAAGTGTGTGTGTGTGTGTGTGTGTGTGTGTGTGTGTGTGTGTGTGTGTGTGTGTGTGATGCTGACCCTGGCTTAAATGTTAGGGTGGGATGCTGACCCTGGCTTAAATGTTAGGGTGGGATGCTGACCCTGGCTTAAATGTTAGGGTGGGATGCTGACCCTGGCTTAAATGTTAGGGTGTGATGCTGACCCTGGCTTAAATGTTAGGGTGGGATGCTGACCCTGGCTTAAATGTTAGGGTGGGATGCTGACCCTGGCTTAAATGTTAGGGTGGGATGCTGACCCTGGCTTAAAGGTTCGGGTGGGATGCTGACCCTGGCTTAAATGTTAGGGTGGGATGCTGACCCTGGCTTAAATGTCAGGGTGGGATGCTGACCCTGGCTTAAATATATTGGTGGGATGCTGACCCTGGCTTAAATGTCAGGGTGGGATGCTGACCCTGGCTTAAATGTTAGGGTGGGATGCTGACCCTGGCTTAAATCTTAGGGTGGGATGCAGACCCTGGCTTAAATATCAGGGTGGGATGCAGACCCTGGCTTAAATATCAGGGTGGGATGCTGACCCTGGCTTAAATATCAGGGTGGGATGCAGACCCTGGCTTAAATGTTAGGGTGGGATGCTGACCCTGGCTTAAATGTTAGGGTGGGATGCTGACCCTGGCTTAAATGTTAGGGTGGGATGCTGACCCTGGCTTAAATGTCAGGGTGGGATGCTGACCCTGGCTTAAATGTTAGGGTGGGATGCTGACCCTGGCTTAAATGTTAGGGTGGGATGCTGACCCTGGCTTAAATGTTAGGGTGGGATGCTGACCCTGGCTTAAATGTTAGGGTGGGATGCTGACCCTGTCTTAGATGTTAGGGTAGGATGCTGGCGGGGGCGCGGCGCGGGGCGGAGTTACGAGGCTTTTCTTTACTTTTCGTTTTGTCCTAAAAAAAAAATCCAAATAAATCCGAAAACTAAAAAATCTAAAAAAAAAATAAACCTAATACCAAAACAAAACCAAAAAAACTAGATAAAAGTAAAACAAAAAAATACTAAAACAAAAAACTGAAAAAATCAACAACACCAAAACAAAAAAAAAATAGAAAAAAGTAAAACAAAAAAACTGAAAAAATAACAAAAATAAAATAAAAATATATATAAAAAAAAAGGAAAAGAAGGCGGAGGAAGAGGAAGAGGAAGGGAAAGGGAACGTGGAGGAAAAGAGGGAGGAGCAGGGACAGGGAGAGGAAGGGAAGGTGAAGGAAGAGGAAGGAGAAGATAGAACAGGGAGAGGAAGGGAAGGTGGAGAAGGAGAGGGAGGAGGAGGAGGAGGAGGAGGAGGAGGAGGAGGAGGAGGAGGAGGAGAAGGAACGGGAAGAGAGTGAAGGCTGTGTAGGAGTGGAAGAGGGAATAGCTGTGAAAGAGGAAGAATGGAGGGAAGAGGGAGAGGAAGAGAAGGAGGAGGAGGAGGAAGAGGAAGAGAAAGAGGAAAAGGAAGAGAATGATGAGGAGAGAGGAAAACGAGGAAGCTTGTTTTCTTTTGTTTCTCTTTCTGTTATTCGTGTGCGCGCGCGTGTGTGTGTGTGTGTGTGTGTGTGTGTGTGTGTGTGTGTGTGTGAGGGAAGGGAGGATTGAGGCGCCGGACGGAAACATTCTTATTATCTTTCGTTTCTTTCTGGTATGTGAGAGAGAGAGAGAGAGAGAGAGAGAGAGAGAGAGAGAGAGAGAGAGAGAGAGAGAGAGAGAGAGAGAGAGAGAGCGAGCAAGTGGGCGGGCGGGCGAGCGAGCGAGCAAGCCAGCTAACGATCTAATGAACAAACGACCGAATGAACGACAAACGAACGAACGAACGAACAAACGAACGAGCGACCGACCGACCACATGAACGAACGAACGAACAAGCGAACGACCAAAAGACCGACCGACCGAACGAACGAATGAACGAGCGACCAACCGACCGAACGAACGAACGACTGGACGAGCGAACGAACGACCGACGAAACGAGCGAACGACAGAACGACCGAATGATCGAACACCCGACCGAAGGATATAATGACCGACCGACCGAACGACCGACCGACCAAACGAACGACCGACCAACCGACCGACCAAACGAAGGACCAATCAAACAACCGACACAACGACCGAACGAACGACCGACCAAACGACCGAAAGAATGACCAAACGACCGACTGACAAACCAACCGACTGACCGACCGACCACACGAACGAAGGAAGATTAGAGGGATGAGAAAGAGGAAGAAGGGGAAGAGAACGTAGAAGAAGAGAGGAATTAAAAGGAAGAGGAAGAGGAAAAGAAGACAGAGGAGGAGCGGGAGGAGAAGGAACAGGGAGAGGAAGGGAAAGTAGAGGAAGTGTGTGTATGTGTGTCTGTGTGTGATGCTGACCCTGGCTTAAATGTTAGGGTGTAATGCTGACCCTGGCTTAAATGTTAGGGTGGGATGCTGACCCTGGCTTAAAGGTTCGGGTGGGATGCTGACCCTGGCTTAAAGGTTCGGGTGGGATGCTGACCATGGCTTAGATAATAGGGTGGGATGCTGGCGGGGGCGCGGCGCGGGGCGGAGTTACGAGGCTTTTCTTTACTTTTCGTTTTATCCTAAAACAAAAATACAAACAATTCCGAAAACAAAAAAAATCTAAAAAATCAACCTAACAACAAAACAAAACAAAAACACTAGAAAAAAGTAAAACAAAAAAAATACTAAAACAAAAAACTGAAAAAAATCAACAACACCAAAACAAAACAAAAAAAATGAAAAAAGTAAAACAAAAAAATACAAAAACAAAAAAATGAAAGAATAACAAAAATAAAATAAAAATATATATAAAAAAAAGGAAAAGAAGGCGAAGGAAGAGGAAGAGGAAGGGAAAGGGAACGTGGATGAAAAGAGGGAAGAGCAGGGACAGGGAGAGGAAGGGAAAGTAAAGGAAGAGGAAGGAGAAGATAGAACAGGGAGAGGAAGGGAAGGTGGAGAAGGAGAGGGAGGAGGAGGAGGAGGAGAAGGAACGGAAAGAGAGTGAAGGCTGTGTAGGAGTGGAAGAGGGAATAGCTGTGAAAGAGGAAGAGTGGAGGGAAGAGGGAGAGGAAGATAAGAAGGAAGAGGAAGAAGAAGAGGAAGAGAAAGAGGAAAAGGAAGAGAATGAGGAGGAGAGAGGAAAACGAGGAAGCTTGTTTTCTTTTGTTTCTCTTTCTGTTATTCGTGTGCGCGCGCGCGCGTGTGTGTGTGTGTGTGTGTGTGTGTGTGTGTGAGGGAAGGGAGGATTGAGGCGTCGGACGGAAACATTCTTATTATCTTTCGTTTCTTTCTGTTATGTGGGAGAGAGAGAGAGAGAGAGAGAGAGAGAGAGAGAGAGAGAGAGAGAGAGAGAGAGAGAAAGCAAGTGGGTGATCGGGCGGGCGAGCGATCGAGCATGCCAGCTAACGATCTAATGAACGAACGAATGAACGACCGAACGAACGACAAACGAACGAACGAACAAACGAACGAGCGACCGTACGACCACACGAACGAACGAACGAACAAGCGAACGACCAAAAATCCGACCGACCGAACGAACGAATGAACGAGCGACCAAACGAAAGAACCACCAACCGAACGAACTAACGAACGAACGAGCGACCGACCGACCGAACGAACGAACAACCGGCCGAACGAACGAACGAACGAACGGACGAATAATCGAACACCCGTCCGAGTGATCCAATGACCGACCGACCGAGCGACCGACCGATCGAACGAACGCCCGACCGACCGACCGAACGAACGAACGACCGACCGACCGAACGAACGAACGACCGATAGAATGACCAAACGACCAACTGACCAACCAACCGACTGACCGACCGACCGCACGAATGAAGGAAGATTAGAGGGATGAGAAAGAGGAAGAAGAGGAGGAGAACGTAGAGGAAGAGAAGAATTAAAAAGATGGAGAGGAAGGGAAGATAGAGGAGGAGCGGGAGGAGAAGGAACAGGGAGAGGAATGGAAAATAGAGGAAGCGTGAGTGTGTGTGTGTGTGTGTGTGTGTGTGTGTGTGTGTGTGTGTGTGTGTGTGTGTGTGTGATGCTGACCCTGGCTTAAGTGTCAGAGTGGGATGCTGACCCTGGCTTATATGTCAGGGTGGGATGCTGACCCTGGCTTAAATGTCAGGGTGGGATCCTGACCCTGGCTTAAATGTCAGGGTGGGATGCTGACCCTGGCTTAAATGTCAGGGTGGGATGCTGACCCTGGCTTAAATGTCAGGGTGGGATGCTGACCCTGGCTTAAATGTTAGGGTGGGATGCTGACCCTGGCTTAAATGTTAGGGTGGGATGCTGACCCTGGCTTAATTGTTAGGGTGGGATGCTGACCCTGGCTTAAATGTTAGGGTGGGATGCTGACTCTGGCTTAAATGTTAGGGTGGGATGCTAACCCTGGCTTAAATGTCAGGGTGGGATGCTGACCCCGGCTTAAATGTCAGGGTGGGATGCTGACCCTGGCTTAAATGTCTGGGTGGGATGCTGACCCTGGCTTAAATTTCAGGGTAGGATGCTGACCCTGGCTTAAATGTTAGGGTGGGATGCTGACCTTGGCTTAAATGTCTGGGTGGGATGCTGACCCTGGCTTAAATTTCAGGGTGGGATGCTGACCCTGGCTTAAATGTTAGGGTGGGATGCTGACCTTGGCTTAAATGTCTGGGTGGGATGCTGACCCTGGCTTAAATTTCAGGGTGGGATGCTGACCCTCGCTTAAATGCCAGGGTGGAATGCTGACCCTGGCTAAATGTCAGGGTGGGATGCTGACCCTGCCTTAAATGTCAGGGTGGGATGCTGACCCTGGCTTAAATGTTAGGGTGGGATGCTGACCCTGGCTAAATGTCAGGGTGGGATGCTGACCCTGCCTTAAATGTCAGGGTGGGATGCTGACCGTGGCTTCAATGTCAGGGTGGGATGCTGACCCTGGCTTAAATGTTAGGGTGGGATGCTGAGCCTGGCTTAAATGTTAGGGTGGGATGCTGACCCTGGCTTAAATGTCAGGATGGGATACTGACCCTGGCTTAAATGTTTGGGTGGGATGCTGACCCTGGTTTAAATGTCAAGGTGGGATGCTGACTCTGGCTTAAATGTTAGGGTGGGATGCTGACCCTGGCTTAATTGTTAGGGTGGGATGCTGATCCTGGCTTAAATGTTAGGGTGGGATGCTGACTCTGGCTTAAATGTTAGGGTGGGATGCTAACCCTGGCTTAAATGTCAGGGTGGGATGCTGACCCCGGCTTAAATGTTAGGGTGGGATGCTGACCCCGGCTTAAATGTCAGGGTGGGATGCTGACCCCGGCTTAAATGTTAGGGTGGGATGCTAAGCCTGGCTTAAATGTCAGGGTGGGATGCTGACCCTGGCTTAAATGTTAGGGTGGGATGCTGACCCTGGCTTAAATGTTAGGGTGGGATGCTAACCCTGGCTTAAATGTTAGGGTGGGATGCAGACCCTTGCTTAAATGTTAGGGTGGGATGCTGACCCTGGCTTAAATGTTAGGGTGGAATGCTGACCCTGGCTTAAATGTTAGGGTGGGATGCTGACCCTGGCTTAAATGTTAGGGTGGGATGCAGACCCTTGCTTAAATGTTAGGGTGGGATGCTGACCCTGGCTTAAATGTTAGGGTGGGATGCTGACCCTTGACTAAATGTTAGAGTGGGATGCTGACCCTGGCTTAAATGTTAGGGTGGGATGCTGACCCTGGCTTAAATGTTAGTGTGGGATGCTGACCCTGGCTTAAATGTTAGGGTGGGATGCTGACCCTGGCTTAAATGTTAAGGTGGGATGCTGACCCTGGCTTAAATGTTAGGGTGGGATGCTGACCCTGGCTTAAATGTTAGGGTGGGATGCAGACCCTGGCTTAAATGTTAGGGTGGGATGCTGACCCTGGCTTAAATGTTAGGGTGGGATGCAGACCCTGGCTTAAATGTTAGGGTGGGATGCTGACCCTGGCTTAAATGTTAGGGTGGGATGCTGACCCTGGCTTAAATGTTAGGGTGGGATGCTGACCCTGGCTTAAATGTTAGGGTGGGATGCAGACCCTGGCTTAAATGTTAGGGTGGGATGACCCTGGCTTAAATGTAAGGGTGGGATGCAGACCCTGGCTTAAATGTTAGGGTGGGATGCTGACCCTGGCTTAAATGTTAGGGTGGGATGCTGACCCTGGCTTAAATGTTAGGGTGGGATGCTGACCCTGGCTTAAATGTTAGGGTGGAATACTGACCCTGGCTTTAATGTTAGGGTGTGATGCTGACCCTGGCTTAAATGTTAGGGTGGGATGCTGACCCTGGCTTAAATGTTAGGGTGGGATGCTGACCCTGGCTTAAATGTTAGGGTGGGATGCTGACCCTGGCTTAAATTTCAGGGTGGGATGCTGACCCTGGCTTAAATGTTAGGGTGGGATGCTGACCCTGGCTTAAATGTCTGAGTGGGATGCTGACCCTGGCTTAAATTTCAGGGTGGGATGCTGACCCTGGCTTAAATGTTAGGGTGGGATGCTGACCCTGGCTTAAATGTCTGGGTGGGATACTGACCCTGGCTTAAATTTCAGGGTGGGATGCTGACCCTGGCTTAAATGTTAGGGTGGGATGCTGACCTTGGCTTAAATGTCTGGGTGGGATGCTGACCCTGGCTTAAATTTCAGGGTGGGACTGATCCTGGATTAAATGTCAGGGTGGGATGCTGACCCTGGCTTAAATGTCAGGGTGGGATGCTGACCCTGGCTAAATGTCAGGGTGGGATGCTGACCCTGGCTTAAATGTCAGGGTGGGATGCTGACCGTGGCTTCAATGTCAGGGTGGGATGCTGACCCTGGCTTAAATTTTAGGGTGGGATGCTGAGCCTGGCTTAAATGTTAGGGTGGGATGCTGAGCCTGGCTTAAATGTTAGGGTGGGATGCTGACCCTGGCTTAAATGTCAGGATGGGATACTGACCCTGGCTTAAATGTTTGGGTGGGATGCTGACCCTGGTTCAAATGTCAAGGTGGGATGCTGACCCTGGCTTAAATGTTAGGGTGGGATGATGACCCTGGCTTAAATGTCAGGGTGGGATGCTGACCATGGCTTAAATGTCCGGGTTTGATGCTGACCATGGCTTAAATGTCCGGGTGGGATGCTGACCATGGCTTAAATATCCGGTGTGATGCTGACCCTGGCTTAATTGTGCAGGTAAAATGAAATTAAAGAAACAGTAACAGAAGAAGTTGGAGCAACGGCGGGTGAATAAGAAAAATTATTGGCTGAAGAAAAAAGAGCGGAGAAATGAGTGGAAATCATAGCAGTGGAAGAAAAAGAAGCGACGGCAGAAGAAAATCAAGCAACGGAAGGAGAAGCAGCGCAGAAGAAGAGACATTAGCAGAAGGATGAAAAGTATCAGTGGAAAAAAGGGAGAGGAAGAAGAGGACTTAGCTGTGGAAGAAGATGAACCAGGAGCGGAAGAATAAGCGGTGACGGAGAAAGAAACGGCAGTGGTGTATGAAGGAGAAGCAGCAACAGCGGAAGAAGAAGAAAGAACGGTGACGGAGGAGGAAAAAACGGCTCAAGAAACAGCAGCGACTGAAGAAGATGCAACGACAGAAGAAGAAGAAGAACCAGTATAGAAGAAGAAACAGCGACGGAAGAAGAAGAAACAGCGACGGAAGAAGAAGAAGCAGCGACGGAAGAAGAAGAAACAGCGACGGAAGAAGAAGAAACAGCGACGGAAGAAGAAGAAACAGCGACGGAAGAAGAAGAAACAGTGACGGAAGAAGAAGCAGAAGGACGGAAGAAGAAGAAGAAAGCGACGGAAGAAGAAGAAGAAGCGACGGAAGAAGAAGAAGAAGCAGCGACGGAAGAAGAAGAAGAAGCAGCGTCGGAAGAATAAGAAGCAGAGACGGAAGAAGAAGAAGAAGGACGGAAGAAGAAGAAGAAGGACGGAAGAAGAAGAAGAAGGACGGAAGAAGAAGAAGAAGGACGGAAGAAGAAGAAGAAGCAGCGACGGAAGAAGAAGAAGAAAGGACGGAAGAAGAAGAAGCAGCGACGGAAGAAGAAGAAACAGCGACGGAAGAAGAAGAAGCAGCGACGGAAGAAGAAGAAGAAACGACGGAAGAAGTAGAAGAAGGACGGAAGAAGAAGAAGTAGCGACGGAAGAAGAAGAAGCAACGACGGAAGAAGAAGAAGCAGCGACGGAAGAAGAAGAAGCAGCGACGGAAGAAGAAGAAGCGACGGACGAAGAAGAAGAAGTGACGTACGAAGAAGAAGAAAAAGGTACGGAAGAAGAGGAAGCAGCGACGGAAGAAGAAGAAGCAGCGACGGAAGAAGAAGCAGCGACGGAAGAAGAAGCAGCGACGGAAGAAGAAGAAGCAGCGACGGAAGAAGAAGAAGCAGCGACGGAAGAAGAAGAAGAAGCGACGGAAGAAGAAGAAGCAGCGACGGAAGAAGAAGAAGCAGCGACGGAAGAAGAAGAAGCAGCGACGGAAGAAGAAGAAGAAGCGACGGAAGAAGAAGAAGAAGAAGCGGACGAAGAAGAAGAAGCTACGTATGAAGAAGAAGAAGCGACGGAAGAAGAAAAAGTAGCGAGGGAAGAAGAAGAAGAAGAGACGGAAGAAGAAGAAGAAGCGACGGAAGAAGAAGAAGAAGCAGCGACGGAAGAAGAAGAAGAAAGGACGGAAGAAGAATCGGAGGACGAAGAAGAAGCAGCGACGGAAGAAGAAGAAGCAGCGACGGAAGAAGAAGAAACAGCGACGGAAGAAGAAGAAGCAGCGACGGAAGAAGAAGAAGCAGCGACGGAAGAAGAAGAACAATCGACGGAAGAAGAAGAAGCGACGGAAGAAGAAGAAGCTAAGGACGGAAGAAGAAGAAGAAACAGCGACGGAAGAAGAAGAAGAAAGGACGGAAGAAGAAGAAGAAAGGACGGAAGAAGAAGAAGAAGCGACGGAAGAAGAAGAAACAGCGACGGAAGAAGAAGAAGAAAGCGACGGAAGAAGAAGAAGAAAGGACGGAAGAAGAAGCAGCGACGGAAGAAGAAGAAACAGCGACGGAAGAAGAAGAAGAAGTTGACGGAAGAAGAAGAAGAAGCGACGGAAGAAGAAGAAGAAAGGACGGAAGAAGAAGAAACAGCGACGGAAGAAGAAGAAGAAGCTACGGAAGAAGAAGAAGCAGGACGGAAGAAGAAGAAGGACGGAAGAAGAAGATGAAACATCGACGGAAGAAGAAGAAGCAGCGACGGAAGAAGAAGAAGAAAGGACGGAAGAAGAAGAAACAGCGACGGAAGAAGAAGAAGAAGCAGCGACGGAAGAAGAAGAAGAAAGGACGGAAGAAGAAGAAGAAGCGACGGAAGAAGAAGAAGAAGGACGGAAGAAGAAGAAACAGCGACGGAAGAAGAAGAAACAGCGACGGAAGAAGAAGAAACATCGACGGAAGAAGAAGAAGAAGGACGGAAGAAGAAGAAGAAACGAAAGAAGAAGAAGCAGCGACGGAAGAAGAAGAAGCAGCGACGGAAGAAGAAGAAACAGCGACGGAAGAAGAAGAAGCAGCGACGGAAGAAGAAGAAGCAGCGACGGAAGAAGAAGAAACAGCGACGGAAGAAGAAGAAACAGCGACGGAAGAAGAAGAAACAGCGACGAAAGAAGAAGAAACAGCGACGAAAGAAGAAGAAACAGCGACGAAAGAAGAAGAAACAGCGACGAAAGAAGAAGAAACAGCGACGAAAGAAGAAGAAACAGCGACGAAAGAAGAAGAAGAAAGGATGAAAGAAGAAGAAACAGCGACGAAAGAAGAAAAAGGATGAAAGAAGCAGCGACGAAAGAAGAAGAAACAGCGACGAAAGAAGAAGAAACAGCGACGAAAGAAGAAGAAACAGCGACGAAAGAAGAAGAAACAGCGACGGAAGAAGAAGAAACAGCGACGAAAGAAGAAGAAACAGCGACGAAAGAAGAAGAAACAGATGAAAGAAGAAAAACAGCGACGAAAGAAGAAGAAACAGGACGGAAGAAGAAGAAACAGCGACGGAAGAAGAAGAAGAAAGGACGAAAGAAGAAGAAAAGCGACGAAAGAAGAAGAAACAGCGACGAAAGAAGAAAACAGACGGAAGAAGAAGAAACAGTGACGGAAAAAGAAGAAACAGTGACGGAAGAAGAAGAAGAAACAGCGACGGAAGAAGAAGAAACAGCGACGGAAGAAGAAGAAACAGCGACGGAAGAAGAAGAAACAGCGACGAAAGAAGAAGAAACAGCGACGAAAGAAGAAGAAGCAGCGACGGAAGAAGAAGAAACAGCGACGGAAGAAGAAACAGCGACGGAAGAAGAAACAGGAAAAAGAAGAAAGCGACGAAACAAGAATAACCAGCGACGGAAGAAGAAGAAGAATCCACGAAATAAGAAGAAACAGCGACGGAAGAAGAAGAAACAGCGACGGAAGAAGAAGAAACAGCGACTGAAGAAGAAGAAACAGCGACGGAAGAAGAAGAAACAGCGACGGAAGAAGAAGTAGTGAAGGAAGAAGAAGAAACAGCGACGGAAGAAGAAGAAACAGCGACGGAAGAAGAAGAAGAAAGACGGAAGAAGAAGAAGAAAGGACGGAAGAAGAAGAAGCAGCGACGAAGAAGAAGAAGAAGAAACAGCGACGGAAGAAGAAGAAGAAGAAGAAAGACGGAAGAAGAAGAAGCAGCGACGAAGAAGAAGAACAGCGACGGAAGAAGAAGAAACAGCGACGGAAGAAGAAGAAACAGGACGGAAGAAGAAGAAGAAACAGCGACGGAAGAAGAAGAAGAAAGGACGGAAGAAGAAGAAACAGCGACGGAAGAAGTAGAAACAGCGACGGAAGAAGAAGAAGAAGGACGGAAGAAGAAGAAACAGCGACGGAAGAAGAAGAAACAGCGACGGAAGAAGAAGAAGAAGGACGGAAGAAGAAGAGGCAGCGACGTAATAAGAAGAAGCAGCGACGGAAGAAGAAGAAGCAGCGACGGAAGAAGAAGAAACAGCGACGGAAGAAGAAGAAGAAAAGGACGGAAGAAGAAGAAGAAAGGACGGAAGAAGAAGAAACAGCGACGGAAGAAGAAGAAGAAGCGACGGAAGAAGAAGAAACAAGACGGAAGAAGAAGAAACAGCGACGGAAGAAGAAGAAGCAGAAGCGACGGAAGAAGAAGAAGCAGCGACGGAAGAAGAAGAAACAGCGACGGAAGAAGAAGAAAGAAGGACGACGGAAGAAGAAGAAGGAAGACGGAAGAAGAAGAAACAGCGACGGAAGAAGAAGAAGAAACGACGAAGAAGAAGAAGAAAGGACGGAAGAAGAAGAAACGACGGAAGAAGAAGAAACAGCGACGGAAGAAGAAGAAACAGCGACGGAAGAAGAAGAAGAAGCGAAGAAGAAGAAGAAGCGACGGAAGAAGAAGAAGCAGCGACGGAAGAAGAAGAAGAAAGGACGGAAGAAGAAGAAACAGCGACGGAAGAAGAAGTATGATGAAGAAGAAGAAAGCGACGGAAGAAGAAGAAACAGCGACGGAAGAAGAAGAACAGCGACGGAAGAAGAAGAAACAGCGACGGAAGAAGAAGAAACAGAAAGGACGAAGAAGAAGAAAGGACGGAAGAAGAAGAAGAAAGGACGGAAGAAGAAGAAACAGCGACGGAAGAAGAAGAAGAAAGGACGGAAGAAGAAGAAGAAAGATGAAGAAGAAGAAAGGACGGAAGAAGAAGAAACAGGACGGAAGAAGAAGAAACAGCGACGGAAGAAGAAGAAGAAGGACGGAAGAAGAAGAAACAGCGACGGAAGAAGAAGAAGAAAGGACGGAAGAAGAAGAAGAGCGACGGAAGAAGAAGAAGAAGGACGGAAGAAGAAGAAACAGCGACGGAAGAAGAAGAAACAGGACGGAAGAAGAAGAAACAGCGACGGAAGAAGAAGAAACAGCGACGGAAGAAGAAGAAACAGCGACGGAAGAAGAAGAACCAGCGACGAAAGAAGAACAGCGACGGAAGAAGAAGAAACAGAAGACGGAAGAAGAAGAAACAGGACGGAAGAAGAAGAAGAAAGGACGGAAGAAGAAGAAGCAGTGACGGAAGAAGAAGAAACAGGGACGGAAGAAGAAGAATCAGCGACGGAAGAAGAAGAAACAGCGACGAAAGAAGAAGAAGAAAGGACGGAAGAAGAAGAAACAGCGACGGAAGAAGAAGAAACAGCGACGAAAGAAGAAGAAACAGCGACGGAAGAAGAAGAAGCAGCGACGGAAGAAGAAGAAACAGCGACGGAAGAAGAAGAAACAGCGACGGAAGAAGAAGAAGCAGCGACGGAAGAAGAAGAAACAGCGACGAAAGAAGAAGAAACAGCGACGAAAGAAGAAGAAACAGCGACGAAAGAAGAAGAAACAGCGACGAAAGAAGAAAAAACAGCGACGAAAGAAGAAGAAACAGCGACGGAAGAAGAAGAAACAGCGACGGAAGAAGAAGAAGCAGCGACGAAAGAAGAAGAAACAGCGACGGAAGAAGAAGCAGCGACGGAAGAACAAGAAGAACGGAAGAAGAAGAAAGAAAGAAGAAGAAGAAGAAGAAAGGATGAAAGAAGAAGAAACAAAGGACGGAAGAAGAAGAAAAGGACGGAAGAAGAATAAACAGCGACGGAAGAAGAAGAAGTAGCGACGGAAGAAGAAGAAGCAAAGGACGGAAGAAGAAACAGCGACGGAAGAAGAAGAAGGATGAAAAGAAGAAGCGACGGAAGAAGAAGAAGCGACGAAAGAAGAAACAGCGACGAAAGAAGAAGAAACAGCGACGGAAGAAGAAGAAGCGACGGAAGAAGAAGAAACAGCGACGGAAGAAGAAGAAGGAAGAAGAAGAAGAAAAGGACGGAAGAAGAAGAAGAGTGACGGAAGAAGAAGAAACAGCGACGGAAGAAGAAGAAACAGCGACGGAAGAAGAAGAAGGACGGAAGAAGAAGAAGACGGAAGAAGAAGAGAAGAAGAAGAAAGAAGAAGCAGTGACGGAAGAAGAAGAAGCAAGGACGGAAGAAGAAGAAGCAGCGACGGAAGAAGAAGAAGCAGCGGCGAAAGAAGAAGAAACAGCGACGGAAGAAGAAGAAGAAAGGACGGAAGAAGAAGAAACGACGGAAGAAGAAGAAGAAAGGATGGAAGAAGAAGAACAGCGACGGAAGAAGAAGAAATAGGACGGAAGAAGAAGTGGCTTGAAGGCCGGGAGAGGAGGGTGTGTAGAGGGGTGTGAGAGGGATGAGGGATAGTGTGTAGAGGTGTGAGACGGATATGTAGTGTGTAGAGGGTGTGAGAGGGATATAGTGTGTAGAGGGGTGAGAGGGATGGTGTTTAGAGGGGTGTGAGTGGGATATGTAGTGTTTAGAGGGGTGTGAGTGGGATATGTAGTGTTTAGAGGGGTGTGAGTGGGATATGTAGTGTTTAGAGGGGTGTGAGTGGGATATGTAGTGTTTAGAGGGGTGTGAGTGGGATATGTAGTGTGTAGAGGGGTGTGAGTGGGATATGTAGTGTGTAGAGGGGTGTGAGTGGGATATGTGTAGAGGGGTGTGAGAGGGATATGGTGTGTAGAGGGTGTGAGAGGGATATGTAGTGTGTGTGAGAGGGTGTGGAGGGCCGTGAGGATATGTGGTGTGTAGAGGGTGTGAGAGGGATATGTAGTGTGTGGGGGGTGAGGGATATGTAGTGTGTAGAGGGGTGTGAGACGGATATGAAGTGTGTAGAGGGGTGTGAGACGGATATGAAGTGTGTAGAGGGCAGTGAGGGGAGAATATGTGTGTAGAGGGGATATGTGAGAGGGATATGTAGTGTGTAGAGGGCCGTGAGAGGGATATGTAGTGTGTAGAGGGCCGTGAGGGGGATATGTAGCGT
Organism: Eriocheir sinensis; assembly: GCF_024679095.1. Taxonomy (NCBI): domain Eukaryota; kingdom Metazoa; phylum Arthropoda; class Malacostraca; order Decapoda; family Varunidae; genus Eriocheir; species Eriocheir sinensis. The sequence continues at coordinate 2,578,394 of NC_066561.1, forward strand.
GTAGAGGGGTGAGAGGGATATGTAGTGTGTAGAGGCCGTGAGGGGGATAGTGTGTAGAGAGGGGTAGTGTGTAGAGACCGAGGGGATATGTAGTGTGTAGAGGGCCGTGAGGGGATAGGTAGTGTGTAGAGGGCCGTGAGCGGGATATGTAGTGTGTAGAGGGCCGTGAGAGGGATATGTAGTGTGTGAGGGCCGTGAGGGGATATGTAGTGTGTAGAGGCCGTGGGGGATATGAAGTGTGTAGAGGGGTGTGAGGGATATGAAGTGTGTGAGAGGCCGTGAGGGGGATATGTAGTGTGTAGAGGGTGTGAGAGGGATAATTAGTGTAGAGGGGTGTGAGAGGGATATGTAGTGTGTAGAGGGCCGTGAGGGAGATATGTAGTGTGTAGAGGGGTGTGAGAGGGATCTGTAGTGTGTAGAGGTGTGAGAGGATAGTAGTGTGTAGAGGTGTGAGAGGGATATGTGGTGTGTAGAGGTGTGAAGGGATATGGTGTGTAGAGGGGTGTGGGGAAGTATGGTGTGTAGAGGGGTGTGAGAGGGATATGTAGTGTGTGGGGCCGTGAGAGGGATATGGTGTAGAGGGGTGTGAGAGGGATATTTAGTGTGTAGAGGGTGTGAGAGGGGATATGTGGTGTGTAGAGGCCGTGAGAGGGAATATAGTGTGAGAGGGCCGTGGGGGATATGTAGTGTGTGGGGCCGTGAGAGGGATATGGGTGTGTGGGGGCCGTGAGAGAATATGTAGTGTGTAGAGGGCCGTGAGAGGGATGTTGGTGTGTAGAGGGCCGTGAGGGGATATTTAGTGTGTAGAGGGCCGTGAGGTGGATATTTAGTGTGTAGAGGGCCGTGCGGGGGATATTTGGTGTGTAGAGGGCCGTGAGAATGTGGGTGTAGGGGGCCGTGAGGGGATATTTAGTGTGTAGAGGGCCGTGAGGGGATATTTAGTGTAGAGGGCCGAAGGGGATATTTAGTGTAGAGGACCGTGAGGGGATATTTGTGTGTAAAGGGCCGTGACGGGGATATTTAGTGTGTAGAGGGGCCGTGAGGGGATATTTAGTGTGAGGGCCGTGAGGGGATATTTAGTGTGTGGGGGCCGTGAGGGGATATTGGTGTGTAGAGGGCCGTGAGGAGGATATGTAGTGTGTAGAGGGCCGGGAGGGGAATATTTAGTGTGTAGATGGCCGTGAGGGGATATTTAGTGTAGAGGGCCGTGAGGGGGATATTTAGTGTGTAGAGGGCCGTGAGGGGGATATTTAGTGTAGAGGGCCGTGAGGGGGATATTTAGTGTGTAGAGGGGTGTGAAAGGGATATGTAGTGTGTAGAGAGCCGTGAGGGGGATATTTAGTGTGTAAAGGGCCGTAAGGGGAATATTTAGTGTGTAGAGGACCGTGAGGGGGATATGTAGTGTGTAGAGGGCCGTGAGGGGGATATTTAGTGTGTAGAGGGCCGTGAGGGGGATATGTAGTGTGTAGATATGTAGTGTGTAGAGGGCCGTGAGGGGGATATTTAGTGTGTAGAGGGCCGTGAGGGGGATATTTAGTGTGTAGAGGGCCGTGAAGGGGATATTTAGTGTGTAGAGGGCCGTGAGGGGGATATTTAGTGTGTAGAGGGCCGTGAGGGGAATATTTAGTGTGTAGAGGGCCGTGAGGGGGATATTTAGTGTGTAGAGGGCCGTGAGGGGAATATTTAGTGTGTAGAGGGCCGTGAGGGGAATATTTAGTGTGTAGAGGGCCGTGAAGGGGATATGTAGTGTGTAGAGGGCCGTGAGGGGGATATTTAGTGTGTAGAGGGCCGTGAGGGGGATATTTAGTGTGTAGAGGGCCGTGAGGGGGATATTTAGTGTGTAGAGGGCCGTGAGGGGGATATGTAGTGTGTAGAGGGCCGTGAGGGGGATATTTAGTGTGTAGAGGGACGTGAAAGGGATATGTAGTGTGTAGAGGGCCGTGAGGGATATGTAGTGTGTAGAGGGGTGAGAGGATATCCGTGAGAGGGATATGGTGTGTAGAGGGGCCGTGGGGATATTTAGTGTGTAGAGGGGTGAGGGATATGGTGTGTAGAGGGGTGAAGGGATGTTGTGTGTAGAGGGCCGTGAGGGGGATATTTAGTGTGTAGAGGGCCGTGAGGGGGATATTTAGTGTGTAGAGGGGTGTGAAAGGGATATGTAGTGTGTAGAGGGCCGTGAGGGGGATATTTAGTGTGTAGAGGGGTGTGAAAGGGATATGTAGTGTGTAGAGGGGTGTGAGTGGGATATGTAGTGTTTAGAGGGGTGTGAGTGGGATATGTAGTGTTTAGAGGGGTGTGAGTGGGATATGTAGTGTTTAGAGGGGTGTGAGTGGGATATGTAGTGTTTAGAGGGGTGTGAGTGGGATATGTAGTGTAGAGGGGCGTGAGGGGGATATGTAGTGTGTAGAGGGGTGTGAGAGGGATATGTAGTGTGTAGAGGGCCGTGAGGGGGATATGTAGTGTGTAGAGGGGTGTGAGAGGGATATGTAGTGTGTAGAGGGCCGTGAGAGGGATATGTAGTGTGTAGAGGGGTGTGAGAGGGATATGTAGTGTGTAGAGGGCCGTGAGAGGGATATGTAGTGTGTAGAGGGCCGTGAGGGGGATATGTAGTGTGTAGAGGGCCGTGAGAGGGATATGTAGTGTGTAGAGGGCCGTGAGGGGGATATGTAGTGTGTAGAGGGGTGTGAGAGGGATATGTAGTGTGTAGAGGGGTGTGAGAGGGATATGTAGTGTGTAGAGGGCCGTGAGAGGGATATGTAGTGTGTAGAGGGCCGTGAGGGGGATATGTAGTGTGTAGAGGGCCGTGAGGGGAATATTTAGTGTGTAGAGGGCCGTGAGGGGGATATGTAGTGTGTAGAGGGCCGTGAGGGGGATATGTAGTGTGTAGAGGGTGTGAGAGGATATTTGTGTAGAGGGTGTGAGGGATATAGTGTGTAGAGGGCCGTGTGAGGGATATGTGTGTAGAGGTGTGAGAGGGATGGTGTGTAGAGGGTGTGAGTGGGGATATGTAGTGTGTAGAGATTGTGAGGGGATATGAGTGTGTAGAGGGGCGTGAGGGGGATATGTAGTGTGTAGAGGGCCGTGAGGGGGATATGTAGTGTGTAGAGGGCCGTGAGGGGGATATGTAGTGTGTAGAGGGCCGTGAAGGGGATATGTAGTGTGTAGAGGGCCGTGAGGGGGATATGTAGTGTGTAGAGGGCCGTGAGGGGAATATTTAGTGTGTAGAGGGCCGTGAAGGGGATATGTAGTGTGTAGAGGGCCGTGAAGGGAATATGTAGTGTGTAGAGGGCCGTGAGGGGAATATTTAGTGTGTAGAGGGCCGTGAGGGGGATATGTAGTGTGTAGAGGGGTGTGAGAGGGATATGTAGTGTGTAGAGGGCCGTGAGGGGGATATGTAGTGTGTAGAGGGCCGTGAGGGGAATATTTAGTGTGTAGAGGGGTGTGGGGGAATGAGTGTGTAGAGGGGTGTGAGTGGGATATGTAGTGTGTAGAGGGCCGTGAGGGGGATATGTAGTGTGTAGAGGGGTGTGAGAGGGATATGTAGTGTGTAGAGGGCCGTGAGGGGGATATGTAGTGTGTAGAGGGCCGTGAGGGGGATATGTAGTGTGTAGAGGGCCGTGAGGGGGATATGTAGTGTGTAGAGGGGTGTGAGAGGGATATGTAGTGTGTAGAGGGGTGTGAGAGGGATATGTAGTGTGTAGAGGGGTGTGAGAGGGATATGTAGTGTGTAGAGGGGTGTGAGAGGGATATGTAGTGTAGGGGGGTGTTTGGGATATGTAGTGTGTAGAGGCGTGTGAGAGGGATATGTGTGTGGGGTGTGAGAGGGATATGTAGTGTGTAGAGGGGTGTGAGAGGGATATGTAGTGTGTAGAGGGGTGTGAGAGGGATATGTAGTGTGTAGAGGGGTGTGAGAGGGATATGTAGTGTGTAGAGGGGTGTGAGAGGGATATGTAGTGTGTAGAGGGGTGTGAGAGGGATATGTAGTGTGTAGAGGGGTGTGAGAGGGATATGAAGTGTGTAGAGGGGTGTGAGAGGGATATGTAGTGTGTAGAGGGGTGTGAGAGGGATATGTAGTATGTAGAGGGGTGTGAGAGGGATATGTAGTGTGTAGAGGGGTGTGAGGGATATGTAGTGTGTAGAGGGGTGTGAGAGGGATATGTAGTGTGTAGAGGGGTGTGAGAGGGATATGTAGTGTGTAGAGGGGTGTGAGAGGGATATGTAGTGTGTAGAGGGGTGTGAGAGGGATATGTAGTGTGTAGAGGGCCGTGAGGGGGATATGTAGTGTGTAGAGGGGTGTGAGAGGGATATGTAGTGTGTAGAGGGGTGTGAGAGGGATATGAAGTGTGTAGAGGGGTGTGAGAGGGATATGTAGTGTGTAGAGGGGTGTGAGAGGGATATGAAGTGTGTAGAGGGGTGTGAGAGGGATATGTAGTGTGTAGAGGGGTGTGAGAGGGATATGTAGTGTGTAGAGGGAAGTTAAATGGCTGACAGAGTGGCAGGGAACAGTTTGATCCGCTGGCAAAGTATCAAGGAAGAATTTCAGTGACTGTCAGGGTGACAGGGAAGAGTTTGAGTGGCTGGCAGTTTGATAGGGATGAGTCTGAATGAGTGGAAGGATTGCATGGAAGAATCTAAGTGGTTGGCAGGGTGACAGGGATGAGTTTGAGTGGCTGTCAGGGTGACCAGAATGAGTTTCTTTACTAGCAGGGTGACAGGGATCAGTTTGACTGGCTGTCAGGGTGACTGAGAAGTGTTTGAGTGGTTCTTATGGTAACAAGCAAGAGACTGAGTAGCTGGCAGGGTGTCAAGGAGCAGTTTGTGTGGCTAGCAGGATGACAGGGGTGAATTTGAGTGAATTTGAGTCTCTAGTTGGGAGACAAATAAGACTTTGAGTGGCCGGCAGTGTGACAGGGAAGAGGTTCCATGGCTGACAAGGTGAAAGGGAAGAGTTTATATGGCTGGTATGGTAACCGGGTGGAGTTTGAGTGGCTGGTTAGGTGACAGGGCTACGTTTGAGTGGATGGTTAGGTGACAGGGCTACGTTTGAGTGGATGGTTAGGTGACAGGGCTACGTTTGAGTGGATGGTTAGGTGACAGGGCTACGTTTGAGTGGCTGGTTAGGTGACAGGGCTACGTTTGAGTGGATGGTTAGGTGACAGGGAGATTTTTGTATTCTGGCAGGGTGACAAGGAAGTCTGACTGTGTGGCAGGGTGACATGGAAGAATCTGACTGGCTGGCAGGGGGACAGGGAAGAGTTTAAGAGGGTTAAAGGACGACAGGAAAGTCTATATGGCTAGCAGGGTAACAGGCAAGAGATTGCCTGACTGGCAGGGTGACAGAGAATAGTATATATGCAGGGTGACAGGGAAAAGTTTGAGTGTTTAAGGAAGGGTGACAGGGTAGAATTTTCAAGGCTGGCAGAGAGACAGGGAAAGATTTGAGTGGCTGGCAGGATGACAGGGTAGAATTTCAATGACTGACAGAGTGACAAGGAAGAATTTCCATGCCTGGCAGGGTGATGGGTTATAGTATGAATTGCTGGCGGGGGAGAGGGCAGAATTTCCATGGCTGGCAGGGTGACAGAGCATAGCTTCAGTAGCTGGAAGGGTGGCAGGAAAGAGTTTGATTGGTTTGCCTGGTGACAAAGAAGAGTTTAAGTGTCTGGCAGGGTGAATGGGAGGAGTTACCATGGGTGACAGTGTGAGAGGGAGGAGTTTGAGTAGCTGGGAGGGTGACAGGGTAGAGCTTCTATAGATGATAGGGTGCCGGTGAGAGGTTTGAGTGGCTGGCAGAATGACAGGGAAGTTTCCAAGCCTAGCAGTGACAGGAGGAGTTTCCATGGTTGGCAGGATGACAGGAATAGTTTGAGTGGCTGGCAGGGTGGTAGTTAAGAATTTGACCTTCTGGTACGGTAACGGGGATGTTTGAGTGGCTGGCAGGGTAACAGGGTAGAGTTTGAGTGCGTAGCAGGGTGACAGGGATGACTTTAAGAGGCAAGCAGAGTGACATGGAAGAGTCTGAGTGGCTGGCGGGAGACAGGGGAGAGTCTGAGTAGCTGGCAGGGTGACAGAGAGAGTTTATGTGGCTGGCAGAGTAACAGGGAAGAGTTGGAAAAGCTGGCAGGGTGGCAGGGAAGAGTTTCAGTGGCAGGGAAGGTGAAAAGGAGGAGAATGAGTTGATGGCAGGGTAGAATGCAAGAGATTCAATGGATGGCAAGGTGGAAAAGAAAAGATTTTTTGACTGGCAGGGTGACAGGAAAGAGACTGAGGGGCTGGCAAGTTGACAGGGAAGAGTGAGTAGCTGGCAAGCTGACTGGGAAGAGATCGAGTGGCTGGCAGAGTGATAGGGTAGAGTTTGAGTGGATGACATAGTGACAGGCAAGAGTTTAAGTGGCTGGCATGGTGACAAGAGAGTTTAAGGGGCTGGCAGGGTGACAGAGTAGAGTTTAAGTGGCTGGCAGCGTGACAGGGAAGAGTTTAAGTGGCTGGCAGCGTGACAGGGAAGAGTTTGAGTGGCTGGCAGAGCGGCAGGGGAGAGTTTGAGTTTCTGGCAGAGTGGCAGGGGAGAGTTTGAGTAGTTGGCAGAGTGGCAGGGAAGAGTTTGAGTTTCTGGCAGAGTGGCAGGGGAGAGTTTGAGTTTCTGGCAGAGTGGCAGGGGAGAGTCTGACATGCTATCAGGGTGACAGGGAAGAGTTTGTGTGGGTGGCAGAGTGACATGGAGGGGTACTTTTCAGTCTCGACCCACGATCTTGTCAAGATAATAACAAATTCTCCAACAACAGAAATTCGAACTTTTTCTCCAGGGTTCACCCCCTATGGGAATTACTAATGCCCCTTAATGTGGAAAGTTCCCCCAGTTTAAGAACCAATGCTATAGACCGTCAACCCATTAGAAATACAGTAGACTAAACTTCATACATTTACCTGAGCCAGTCACCTTAAAGCCCATCACAATACATTACTTTACCCGCTACAATACATTTCAGTGAGCTAAAGTAACGTGTGTTCACCTGAGACAGTCACCTTACAGCCCAGCAGCACAGTACATTACATTACCCGCTACAATACATTGCAGTGAGATAAAGTAACGTCTGTTCACCTGGAACAATCCTCTCTTACTCCTTCAACCATTTAAAATTACAGTGGGAAAAATTAATATACATTTACCTAAGTCAATCTCTTCTTTCTTATACCCCTTTATTATATTAGCCTTAAAGTAGACTAAACTATCAGTTCCCCAAGGAAGTCATTTTTTTTATAGCAGGCTAAACTGGTATATATTTTCTAAGCCAATCTCTTCCTTATATATATATATATATATATATATATATATATATATATATATATATATATATATATATATATATATATATATATATATAGAGAGAGAGAGAGAGAGAGAGAGAGAGAGAGAGAGAGAGAGAGAGAGAGGCGGTGGTTAAGTGGTTAGCATGCCGGCCTCGTGTTTGGTGCGTTGTCCATGATGTGGGTTCGAATCCACCGCTAATCACTTGGGATTTTTCAGTCACCGCCGAGTGGCCTAAGACTATCCACATGCTGTCCTGAAGACCACCTATCAAACCGGACTCTAGAAGCTGTACAACGCAAGTGCAATCAAGAATGAGCTCACGGGGGGGCAGCATGAGCCAATAATAATGGCGCCACTATAAACAATTGCCTGTGCCATGACGGGCTAGGGCCGACCACCAGGCGCATATGAATTAGCCCACCGGCACTATAGGCCATATGAAAAAAAAAAAATATATATATATATATATATATATATATATATATATATATATATATATATATATATATATATATATATATATATATATATATATATATAGATATATATCTATATAAATTTTATATATATATATATATGTATTTTATTGATATCTATATTGTAAGGTTACTTATGTAACTATATTTACGATGAGACTAGCCTTGGGCAATAACCAGGCTCTTTCACAGTCATGATACGCTCATTTCTTTGTGACTTGTGTGTATATATATATATATATATATATTCTCTATATATATATATATATATATATATATATATATATATATATATATATATATATATATATAAATATATATATATATATATACATCATATATATATATATATATATATATATATATATATATATATATATATATATATATATATATATATATATATATATATATATATATAAAATATATATATATATATATATATATATATATATATGTCAGTACTTAAAATATACCCCCGAAACCAGGACGTAAACTTATCTAATTTAAAAGAAACGGAATGGGAGAAAATGCAGTGATGATTTATCTAATTTCAATAGCTTTGGTGTGGTAATTACACCGGATGATATTGAAAAAAACATGGATTATCTTCCAGTTCTCACATACTTGGCAGGCTATTGTTGCAATGTGGTTACCGAAAAAAAAATGTAATGTATGTAAAGACTTCCTAACATGTATTGAAAATGTAGAGGATTTGCCAGACAGTAACAACTACATACAAGGCATTATCAGAGGTTTTCTTGTCTACCCTGATGAGGGAGCAGTCAATATAGTTATGTACAATTATATTGCAGTCAACAAATTAACAGCAAACCCTAACTTCACACATTCATTGAACCAGAGAAATGTCGCTACAGAAATAACAATGAATATCCCTGCAGGTAATGCTGCTTTCCTATCAGTAAATAATTGCGGTAATGAACACAGCCATATATAGACTCCGTATACTTGACGGGTGTCGGCGGAACTACCTACATATTAGGCGAGCAAACTCTCAATACAAATAAAGGCGTCCTGACTTTATTTTTTTTTATTTAGCCTCACCAAACTTTGCATGTAGCCCCCCATTGGTAATGCGCATGGACCCATGAAGTCACATTTTCATTTCAGTTTGTTATATTATTAATAAGATATACAAAAATCTTTAGCACCGCTAAACCACAACACTAACATCTCTTCTACCCGCTCAATTTCTGCTTTTTAAAGCCACTTTTGCATGAAATGGTATAAGAGGTAAGGATAATCAGTGAAAAATATAAAATAAAAAAGGATATATATAAATGCACTCGCCGCAAAAGAAATTGGTCCGGAGATGCATTATGCTTCTAATATTTTTTAGTATGACTAAAAACACATTTCCTGCCACACAATTATAAAGCATGTGAACCATTTCTTTATCATTTTTGCACTGTGGCATGGAGCACTATCCAAGGAAGGAAGTTATGAAGAAGGCCAGCAATTAGAACAGTGGCTCTTAACCTTTTTCATCGTCTTGCCCGCTAAGACTCTCCAGGGCATTACCGTGACCCCTATATTGAATTTTGTAATGGTGATAAAACAAAGCAATATGAAGATCCTGATATATTGAAAATGTTACAAATAAAAGACTTTGAAAAATGTCACAAATCCGCTACACGTGCTAACACAGTACGAACCATCAAGTTTTTTCCACTTATAAACACTTATAAATCGGGCGAGATGATAACCAATATAGCACACTATCTGTTAAAAACGCGTCATTGATAAATAAAATTGTTCACGAGAGGTATACTAATTTCTCTTAAGATAAAAAAAGTTACTGCAAAATAATAGCCTAGTTTTCTTAAATGCATAATAATAACTTAGTATTCGTAATTGCAAAAGAATAGCCTAGTTTCATAAATGCAAAAGAATCGCTTGGTATTCCTATATGCAAAATAATAGCCTAGTTTCATAAATGCAAAATAGTAGCTTAGTATTCTTAAAAGCATAATAGCCTACTAGTTTAATAAATGCGAAATAATAGCCTAGTTTCCTAAATTCAAAATAAGTTTTATATTCCTAAATGTAAAATAATAGCCTAGTATTCATGAATTCAAAATAGCATAGTATTCCTAAATGCAAAATAATAGCCTGGTTTAGTTAAATGCAAAATTATAAGGTAGTGTACACAGTACAATTATAATGATTTTCACTTGACTACTTAATCGGTTTATTAGCAAGTTATTACAGATTGTAAAGCTCTTTCCCCTTACAATTTATTACAGAAGTTGTAAATACGGTATAACATGCAGAAAAGCTTACACCATACGAGTAAAATCCAATAGTCCTCAAAACAACTTACCGCGTTCCCTCGCTGTGTGCTGGAACGCAAAGCGCCTTGGGAGTCACAGAGCGAGCGAAGCACATTGTATCCCCAACGTAGCTATGATCTGACTGATGGACTGGTTGTGACTCATTGATGTCTTTATTCTTTAGCAGATGGCCACCTCAAATTCATGATTCATATATATATATATATATATATATATATATATATATATATATATATATATATATATATATATATATATATATATATATATATATATATATATATATATATATATATATATATATATATATATATATATATATATATATATATATATATATATATATATATATATATATATATATATATATATATATATATATATATATATATATATATATATATATATATATATATATATATGTGGTGTGTGGGGGGGGATGGAGCAGGGTAGAGCAAGGCAAGTATACTTGCCTTGGGATAGAGAGAGCGCGATAATGTCGCCCGCCTATCTGGCGAGGTGTTGCGGCAAAGCCCTCCCGACACCCGTCAAGGATTCGGGGTCTATGACACAGCATAGATAAAGTTCAGGAAATGTTAGTGTGGGCGTCAACAAATGCCTTACTCAACAATTTTTGCACCAAAAAAAATGATCTCATACACAGAGTAGGAAAGCGGGGAAAAATGTAAGCTTAAGACGTTAACGGGATAATGTTACCAAGGTTAATGTCAATCATGTTCGTCATTCACTTTTCTTACTATGATAAAAAGTAATTAGAATTTGTAATTAAAACCATGTTGTGGGTTTCTCTATCCCAATTAAAGAATATAGAATCTTATGCCAGGGTAGTTGCAATGAATTACTGATGTTAATATAAAACTATGTGACAGTGACAACTAATAAAAGGTAAATAACTAATTATATTTAAGTTAAAAAAGAATTACCATCTTATATATCATTCACTTATAAAGGTCTGGGAAAGCATTTATAAACTATTATACGTAGCACCATAGCCGATAGAGCGAGGGAGAGGACAGAGAGAGAGCGATGACCAAGGTTGATGACGTCACGGCCCATTGCTCAGGCCTTCTATATAGGAGGCCGTGGCTCGCCACGCTGACCAGGATATCCCATTTACTTGGAAATGCTCCCTCCTCATTAATTATTTATGGATATACCCCTGAATACACTCTTTTTATTGCTTGTTGTTATTCTTTCACAATATTTTTGTGTAAAGTGAAGATTAGTATTAAAGTAATTAGCAACATATGCTCAAACTTGATTTTTGTTTTGCTTACGGTGCAGTTTTTTTTCTTGTTCTTGTAGCTGTTGTTGTTCTTGTTGTTGTGTTGAAGTCATAATGTAAATAAAGCTATCTTGATCAATAGGGTCGCTGTTATTCTCCTTCTCCTCCTTCTCCTCTTCCTCCTCCTCCTCCTTCTCCCTCTCCTTCTGCTTCTCCTCCTCCTACTCTTCCTCCTCCTCCTCCTCCTTCTCTATCTTCTTTTAAAGAGATTACAAATAAAGAGCATTTTCGCAATCCACTCGGCTGGGATCCACTGGTCTACACAAATCACCCGGAGATGCTCGCACTGAGAGAGAAAAAAATGGATATACAAGATTACTAGTTGGGGTCGGCAAGTATTTAAAGCCCCGTGCCGACTTTGTTTTCCTTTGTGTTTGCCCTTGAGCTGTTTCCTTTACTGTAAAAAAAATAAAAAATAAAAACATAAGAACATAAGGGGTCTGCAAGAGGCCGGTAACCTAACATCACTGTCCATGAATTTATCTAATCATTATTTAATGAGTCTATCGTATTGGCACTCACAATATGACTGGCAAGCCTGTTCCACTCATCCATCACTATGTTGGTGAACCAGTTCTTGCCAATGTTCTTGTAAAATCTGAATTCGTCCAACTTAAACCCGTTACTTCGTGTCCTACTCGGCTATCTTACCATCAGGACCTTATTAACATCTCCATTATTAAGTAGTATAGTATAAGTACAATAGGCATTTAAAGTATTTAGAACTGCGAGAGGCCAGTCAGCACGTTTAAGAATTTAGGAAGAATTTAAGAATAATGCAGATTTAAGTAGAGTGCAAATTTAAGAAGAGTGTACAGTATACAACATTAAGATACAGTATACACACATTTAAACTGAGAAGGCAGCCAGCACGTGCGTCACTCCCACGCCTGTGACGCAGGTCTGGCACATATAAAGAAGGGGAGAGAAGCTTTAGCCTGGAATGATGATGTTTACAGGAATGTCAAATCATCGTTGTGGATTGCGAAAAAGATCTTTATTCGTAATCTCATTAAAAAAGATGATAGAGGAGGAGGAGGAGGAGGAGGAGGATCAGGAGCAAGAGCAGGAAGACATCAACAACAGGAGGAGGAGAAGAAGAAAAACAACAACAACAACAACAACAACAACAACAACAACAACAACAACAACAGAGAGAGAGAGAGAGAGAGAGAGAGAGAGAGAGAGAGAGAGAGAGAGAGAGAGAGAGAGAGAGAGAGAGAGAGAGAGATTTACATAGATTTACATAGAAAATCAGACCACACAGACCCTATGGTCCAGACTAGGTGGTCTGTCCTTAAACCTAAGCGATTCTACATTAATCAGAAGATTCCAAAACGATGCATTTCAACTCTAGTTGATATTAAGTTGAAGGAAGTGACGGTCGAGCTTGTTTTTGAAGGAGTCAATCGTGTTACACTGGACCACTGATGGTGGGAGTTTATTCCATTCACACACTACAACGTTAGTGAAGAAAAATTTGGTGCAGTCTGAATTTACTTGTCTACATTTGAGTTTTACGCCATTGTTCCTCGTACGCAAAGTGTCATCGATCATAAACAATGTTGATCTGTCTACATTCGTGAAACCATTAAGTATTTTAAAACATTCGATCAGTTTTCTTCGGAGGCGACGTTTCTCAAGAGAGAACATGTTAAGGGTGGAAAGCCTTTCTTCGTAAGATTTGTTGCGCAAGGAAGGGATCATTTTTATTGCCCGACGCTAATTTAGCAATGTCCTTTGCATGGTGGGGAGACCAAAACTGTACCGCATATTCCAAGCGGGGTCTGACTAAACTATTGCAGAGTGAAAGTATTACATCTTTATTCTTGAATAAAAAGTTTTTTTTAATGAAACCCAACATTCTGTTCGCTTTATTTGCTGCATCGATGCATTGCTGTGAGAATTTGAGGTTTGACGCGATTTTGACCCCCAAGTCTTTAACGCATTGAACGCTTTTGAGTTTAACTCCGCGCATTTCGTATTCGAACTTCTTATTTCTTGATCCAACTTGAAGGACCTGGCACTTATCTACGTTAAAGGGCATCTCCCATCTATCAGACCAAGCTGAAATTTTGTGCAAATCCTCTTGGAAGCTTTGCCTATCTTCGTCAGTATGAACCGAGTTACCAATCTTTGTGTCGTCTGCAAATTTACTAATGCGATTATTGAGTCCGACATCCACATCGTTGATGTAAATAATGAAGAGCACTGGGCCAAGAACCGAGCCCTGAGGGACGCCACTAGTGACAGGCGCCCACTCTGAGTTAAATCCGTCAATCACCACTCTTTGTTGTCTGTTGCTCAACCAATTTGCGATCCATTGGTTTACTTGACCGTCAATACCTATTTGCTTTAATTTGTAAAGTAATTTATGATGTGGGACTTTATCATACGCTTTCTGGAAATCAAGATAGACTACGTCCAGTGATTTGGTTACGTCACAAACCGTGAAGAGGTCGTTATAAAAGGTTAATATGTTTGATAGGCAGGATCTTTTGTTACGGAAGCCGTGTTGTGAGTCCCCAATTAATGAGTGGCTTTCAAAGTAACTCACAATTTTGTCTCTAATTATGCTCTCAAATAGCTTACCTACAACCGAAGTTAGACTAATGGGCCTGTAATTACCTGGAACTTTTTTGTCTCCTTTCTTAAAAATCGGTGTCACGTTAGCCTTTTTCCAATCCGAAGGGACGATGCCTTGTCGCAAGGACATATTGAATACGGTTGTGAGGGGGGAGACTATTTCGCTCTTTGTTTCTTTGAGCAGAGTAGGATATACTTTCTCAGGTCCAGGACTTTTATTTGTTTTAAGTGATTGGAGGGCTTTCAAGACTTCATCGGTTGTTATTTCAGAGAGAGAGAGAGAGAGAGAGAGAGAGAGAGAGAGAGAGAGAGAGAGAGAGAGAGAGTCAAAGTCTCTCTCTCTCTCTCTCTCTCTCTCTCTAAAGGTCACGTGGTGGACCCAAGACTCCACGTGGGTAAAGAGCACAGCAATCCTCCTCCTCCTCCTCCTTCACTAGCATTAATTCCGTTCTTTCCTCTTCCTCCTCCTTCACTATCTTCACTTTTAATCTTCTTTCTTCCTCCTCTTCCTCCTCCTCCTCCTCCTCCACTTTCTTCCCCTTCTCTCTTATTTCTCTATTTTTCCCCTCATTTTCTTTATCCTGTCTCTTAATTTTTAAGTCTCATTAACTCTCTCTCTCTCTCTCTCTCTCTCTCTCTCTCTCTCTCTCTCTCTCTCTCTCTCTCTCTCGTTAACATAAATTTTCATCTTTTTTCCTCCTCCTCCTCCTCCTCTTCTTCTTAAGCAAGGTATGGGGAAGATAACTATTTTTATAAAGTGACCATCAACACGGAGAGAAGGCGGAGGAGGAGGAGGAGGAGGAGGAAGAGATAAGTAGGAGGAGGAAAGAGAGTGCATCAGGAGGAGGAGGAAGAAGAGAAAGCTGATGAAAGTGCATTACAGAGAGAGAGAGAGAGAGAGAGAGAGAGAGAGAGAGAGAGAGAGAGAGAGAGAGAGAGAGAGAGAGATTCCAGAAAGCGAAAAATAAGACTAATGAAGAAAATGATCATCGGGAAGCGGAAAAAAAAAATAGAGGAGAAAAGAGGAGAAGAGAGAAGAGAGGAGAGAAGAAGGGAGGAGAGAAGAAGGGAGGAGAGAAGAAAGAAAAGGAAGAAGACAATTTATCATGTGTCTTCACCATTGATCCGGACGTAAGAGAGAGAGAGAGAGAGAGAGAGAGAGAGAGAGAGAGAGAGAGAGAGAGAGAGAGAGAGAGAGAGAGAGAGAGAGAGAGAAAAAGAGAGATAAGTCAGACAGAAATAATATGAGTAAATAAGTAAATAAATAAATAAATTGTATGACATTAAGATAGCATGACAGAAGAGAGAGAGAGAGAGAGAGAGAGAGAGAGAGAGAGAGAGAGA
Organism: Eriocheir sinensis; assembly: GCF_024679095.1. Lineage (NCBI taxonomy): Eukaryota > Metazoa > Arthropoda > Malacostraca > Decapoda > Varunidae > Eriocheir > Eriocheir sinensis. The sequence goes on from NC_066561.1 coordinate 2,593,730, forward strand.
GAGAGAGAGAGAGAGAGAGAGAGAGAGAGAGAGAGAGAGAGAGAGAGAGGAAAATTATTTGATTGAAAAAGAAAAAAAGAAAGGAGAGAGAGAGAGAGAGAGAGAGAGAGAGAGAGAGAGAGAGAGAGAGAGAGAGAGAGAGAGAGAGAGAGAGAGAGAGAGAGAGAGAGGGGGGGGGGGGCGTTCAGTGACGTGACGGGGGTGTGGAAGTGAGCGAAAGTCTGCGGGAGAGAGTGAACGTTCATTAGCGGACCGTAACTTTGAGGAAATAAAAAAAAAGCTTCGTGTGAAAATTAATTCCTGAAAACAATTCGCTTTCATGAACATTTTGCAGCGAGGGGGAAAAAAAGTATTATTATTAGTGGCGGACGGAGCATTTTTACGGGGGAGTGTTTTTTTTTGTGTGTGTTTGTTTGTTTCATTATTTCTGTTGTTGTTGTTGTAGCTGCGTGGTAATAAAACTGCCTACTAAAACAATGTGGTGGTAATTAATCATTGTTGTTGTCTTTGTATTGTTTGTTTTACTTAAATTCTTCATTACTTTGAATGAGAGTTTGATTAGAGGAGTGAGCTGAGTATGGTTTCGTGGTATTAACAACAACAACAACAGCAACTACTACTACTACTACTACTACTACTACCACTACTATTACTACTACTACAACTACTACTACTACTACAACTATTACTACTAGAACAATAACGACTCTAAGAATAATAACTGTCCTCCTATTTCTACTACCACCACCACCACCACTACTACTACTACTACTACTACTACTACTACTACTACTACTACTACTACTGCCATTATATTCCCTTGTCACAGTCCCCAGAACCACAACCTTCACCACCTTCAAACATATTATCTTCCCCCCTAATGCTAATCAGACCTCTATAGCACCACTGCCTAAGAATCATTTCAGTATATCCTCTACAGGGGCCTTGACTTATGAGTAAATTTACACTGGCACTTTGCAAGGGGTGTGGGGTGGATGGGGTGGGGGTGGTTGGTGTGGATGGGTGTGGGGTAGGTGTGTGGATGGGAAGGGTGGTATGATTGTGGTAGTGGTGGTGGTAGTGGTGGTGAGGAAGGAGAAAAGTAGGGGATTCAGGAATGTAATGTTTATTTTTTTATTTTTCCTTTTGGTTTTATTTCACAGTGAGACGGAAGTGAACGCCGAGGCAATGCGAGTATAGTTTATTTAGTGTGCATGCCGTTGATTTTAACCTTCAGCTTTTATTATCTTATTCACTTGCATATATATTTGTTGTATTTATTCATTTATCTATCTGTCTATATATCTACCTATCTATCTATATATCTATAATCTATCTATCTATTTATCTATCTATATTTATCTATTAATCTATTCATCTATCTACAACCCTATTCTTCTATCTAACTTTCTATGTGTATATCTTTTTTTTTTACAGCAGAGGAGACAGTGCAAGGGCGTAAAAAAAAAATAATAATAATAATGAAAAAAAAAAAGCCCGCTACTTACTGCTCCTAAATCAATGTCTATATTTTTACCCATCTGTTTATATACAACTGACTATTATTACCATGGCGTTTCACCACACACGTAACACAAAACAGGCAACACCCAAAACACTCCCAGCAATACATATTTCCGGCTGGTCTCTACGCCCTCTACAGTCAGGCCCGTCTTCCCCGCCTACCCACGAGCACCGTGTTAGTACGACAAGCACGGCGCATACATACTCACTCACTCCGTCTCTATAAATTCGTAAAGCCTTGCATTCAACAGTCCTGGCAAAGGCAGCAGCCAGGCAAGGAATCTCAATGAACGCGCTATATTAACCCTACTGCAAGTGTATTTTTAGGGGATATGAACGCTTGGGTGCTGGCTGACTGACTGTAACTGGATGGCAGGCTGAAAAATGGGAGGAGTGGGGGGTAGGAACTTGCAGCGTTGCCAAATTATCGTACACACCGTATTGCATTTTCGTAGTTTCAGACTGATATCTATAGCAAAAACAAACAAACAAACATCAATAAATAACAGTTTTAACGCTAACTTTAATATCCTTCCGTTATTTGTGTAGGTTCGAGAGTTTGAGGCTTAAAAATGATAAATACAATGTGGTGAATACGATAATCTGGCAACGCTGGTAGGGAGGGAGAGAAGGAGGAGGGACATGTGGGGGTGATATGAAGGCTATAAAAGAGAAGGAGATGGGAGGATAGAAGGGTCAAATGGGATAGAAAAGAGGATAAGGGAGAAAAATATTAGGCAGGAAGGAAGAGAGGAGGGAGACATGATAATGAAAGATGCATAAGAGATAAGGGAAAAGGATGTAGTTAAGTAGAAAGGTAAGGAGAGAGAGAGATAGAGAGAGAGAGAGAAGGGAGGGGATGAAGCACTTATTAGGGGTGAAGAAAAGGGGTAGAGACAAAGATGGAAGGAAAGAAAGATAGGGAGAGAGATATGTATGATGGAAAGGAGGTGGATGATATTGATGGTAGAAGAGGGAGGGAAAGTGTGGGAAATAAAGAGACAGGAAGAGAAGGGAAAAGGAAAGGAAAAATGGATGAAATTATGTGAGAAGAAAGGTGAAGGAGATAGGAAGGTAAGGAAAGAGAGTAGAGGAATGGAAGAGAGAGAAAAATAGAGGGAAGTGGAGAGAAAAGGAGATTAGATAGGAAAAGATAGAGGAGGAAGAGAAAAGGAGTAGAGGAAGGTAAGGAAAGGGAGGAGAGAAGAGAGAGAGAGAGAGAGAGAGAGAGAGAGAGAGAGAGAGAGAGAGAGAGAGAGAGAGAGAGAGAGAGAGAGAGAGATATGTATAGTAGAAGAAGGTAAGGAGAGGGAGGAAAGGAGAGGGTGATAAAGATAATGAGAGAGGGAGAAGGAAGGAGAAATGCATAAGATAAAGGAGGTGGGTATAGAAAGGTAAGAAAAGAGAGGAAAGAAGTGGAAACATATAAAGATAGAGGGAGATAAGATAGGAAGGGGGAGATGCAAAAAGGATGGGAGGGTACAGAAAGAAGATAGGAAGGAGGGTAAGGAGGGGAGGGGAGAGGGAGAGTAGGTATAGAGAAGTAAAGAGAGAGGAAAGGAATGGGAGACAGATGAAGATAGAAAGATAAAGACAGATAAAGATTGAAAGATAGGAAGATAAAGACAGATAAAGATAAAAAGACAGAAAGATAGACAGATAAAGATAGGAAGATAAAGACAGATAAAGATAAAAAGATAAAGACAGATAAAGATAAAAAGACAGAAAGATAAAGACAGATAAAGATAAAAAGACAGAAAGATAAAGACAGATAAAGATAAAAAGACAGATAGAGATAGAAAGACAGAAAGATAAAGACAGATAAAGATAAAGACAGATAGAGATAGAAAGATAAAGACAGATAAAGATAGAAAGATAAAGACAGATAAAGATAGAAAGATAGACAGATAAAGGCAGATAAAGATAGAAAGATAAAGACAGATAAAGATAGAAAGATAGACAAATAAAGATAGAAAGATATAAAGATAAAGAGATAAAGATAGAAAGATAAAGACAGATAAAGATAAAGACAGATAAAGATAGAAAAATAGAAAGATAAAGCCAGATAAAGATAGAAAGATAAAGACAGATAAAGATAGAAAGATATATAAAGAGATAAAGATAGACAGATAAAGATAGAAAGATATAAAGATAAAGAGATAAAGATAGAAAGATAAAGACAGATAAAGATAAAGATAGAAAAATAGAAAGATAAAGACAGATAAAGATAGAAAGATAAAGACAGATAAAGATAAGGGTAGATAGAGATAGAAAGATAAAGACAGATAAAGATAAGGGAAGATAGAAAGATAAAGACAGATAAAGATAGAAAGATAAAGATGCAAAGATAGAAAGAAAAAGACAGATAAAGATAGAAAGTAAAGAGAGAGGAAAGGAATGGGAGACAGATAAAGATAGAGGAGGAAGAAAGAGGAAGGGAGAGATGCATCAGGGAAGGGAGGGTACAGAAAGGAGGTAGGGAGATTGATGGGGAGAGAAGAGGAGAAATAGAGAATGGGTATAGGAAAATAAAGAAAGAGAGAAAAGGAAGTGAAAGACGGGAAAACAGAAGGGGGAAGAGAGAGGAAGGGAGAGATGGATTAGAGAGAGAGAGAGAGAGAGAGAGAGAGAGAGAGAGAACATGATATTTAAGGTAAGACAGATGCTATATAGCTCTGACGTCACTGCGCAGAAGTCAACCGTCACTCTCTCTCTCTCTCTCTTAAGAATAAAGATGTAATACTCCCGCTCTACAACAGTTTAGTCAGACCCCACTTGGAATATGCGGTACAGTTTTGGTCTCCCCACCATGCAAAGGATATTGCTAAATTAGAAGGTGTTCAGCGTCGGGCAACGAAAATTATCCCTTCCTTGCGCAACAAATCCTACGAAGAAAGGCTTTCTACCCTTAACATGTTCTCTCTTGAGAAACGTCGCCTCCGAGGAAAACTGATCGAATGTTTTAAAATACTTAATGGTTTCACGAATGTAGACAGATCAACATTGTTTATGATCGATGACACTTTGCGCACGAGGAACAATGGCGTAAAACTCAGATGTAGACAAGTAAATTCAGACTGCACCAAATTTTTCTTCACCAACGTTGTAGTGCGAGAATGGAATAAGCTCCCATCATCAGTGGTCCAGTGTAACACGATTGACTCCTTCAAAAATAAGCTCGACCGTTACTTCCTTCAACTTAATATCAACTAGAGTAGAAATGCAACGTTTTGGAGTCTTCTGATTAATGTAAAATCACTTAGGTTTAAGGACAGACCACCAAGTCTGGACCATGGGGTCTGTGTGGTCTGATTTTCTATGTAAATCTATGTAAATCTCTCTCTCTCTCTCCATGTGACCAAGAAAGAGAGCAATGAACGCCGAAAAGGACGAAAAGAATTGTGTAAAGATGAAAAAGAAAACAGGAAAACAAAGACAAGGCGGAACTATAGCTGAACGAATGGAGATGAAAAAAAAGAAGAAAAAATAGAAGAAAGGATAAAAAATGAAAAGAAGAAGAGGAAGGAGAAAGAAGAGTAGTAGGATGAAGAAGAAGAGGAAGAAGTTAAAGAGGAAGGACAACAACAAAACAAGAAAAGAAAAAAAAAGAAGAAAAAAAATGAGGAAGGATGAAGATGAGGAGTGGGAACATGTAGAAGAAAACAAGAGCAAGAAGAAGAAGAAGAAGAAGAAGATTATGAGTAGTCGTGTGCTGCGGCTATTTCTGACTAAAAAAAAGAAGTCTCGCTGCATTGCATGGTGTAAGACTTGTGACGTGTGTGTGTGTGTGTGTGTGTGTGTGTGTGTGTGTGTGTGTGTGAAATAGGGATTAGCACTGATTGAATTAGTTTATCTTTAGATGAATTTGTAATAGTTGATGGAGGTTTTTTTTTTTTTTCTTCTTTAGTAATTATTTTGTTGCAGTGTGTAATTTTTTCTTTCATTTCCGTTTGATTTTTCCTTCATTGCCTATATGTCTGCTTGTCTGTCTGTTTTTTTTTTTCTTTATTCTGTCTATCTGCCTCTCTGTCAGTCTTGAGGTGTTTTTTTTATTTGGTTATTTTCTTTGGTTCGCTGCCATCTTCTTCTATAGAATCTACATAGATGCTTCAACTCCTCATCCTCATCCTCCCATCTTCGTAATTTTTTTCATTTTTATCCTTTTTTCATCTTCTTTTTCTTCTTCTTCTATATGCTTCAATTCCTCCTCATTCTTATCCTTTCCATCGTCTTCGTCTTCTTTTAATGTATATCTTTCTTCTTCTTCTTCTTCTCCTTTTTCTTCTTCTTTTTCTTCTTCTACTTCTTCTTCCAGGAAATCACACATACTCTTTCATGTAACTGTGGTATATGCGAGCGACAAACACACACATACACACATACACATACATACACAATCCTCCCAATTAAAGCTAACCCACCTTAAATTAACCTGATTAAACACACACTAACTCACAACACGTCTAAAAACTCACTCCCCCGCGGCAATTCTCGTTCATCACACGCACGAAAAGAAGAAAAAGCATATAAAACGCCTCCTCTAGGGCATGAAATACTGCACTCGTCCCTTAATGAGTGTGTGTGTGTGTGTGTGTGTGTGTGTTTATTTTTATACTAACGGTGTGGTGTCTGTCAGGGGACGTCATGTGTGGGTAGGATAGGTGAGTACGAGAGAAGGTTGTGTTACTGAGTGTGGTAACTGTGTGTGGGTGAGTCTTAGTTGGATGAGTAAAAAGACAAGGTTATGTTGGTGGGTGTGGTAACAATGTGTGGATGAGTAGTATTGTCAGCGTAATGAGTAGATGGATCAGTAAAGAGAGAAAGAGTGTTGTAGTCGTGGATTTGGTAACACTGTGTGGATGAGATATGGTAAAGTGAAAGTGGATGAGTAAAGAGAGGGGAGTTGTGGTGTTGGGTGTGGTAACAGTGTACAGGAAGGTAAAGAGAGAGCCGTAGCAACCGCCCTCCATACCCCCCATCTGGGGTGGTGCCTGAATGACAGGGGGTCCCCAACTATAAGAAAGGAGAGAGAGAGAGAGAGAGAGAGAGATGAAAAGGCAACCCAGTTTTCAAGTTAGATTACCGTATTTATCAGCTGTATAAGAGAGGAAAAAAAAATTCATCCTGAACCGAACACTGGAATTGTGTTGAGAGTTATGTTAACAACTCCAGTTACTGTTGCAAGTGCAGAGAGAAGCTATAATAGAATGAAAATAATAAAAAAAATATTTTGCGGTCAACAATGTCAGATGACAGGTTGTCTGCTCTAGGAATCATCTCCATTGAACACGATGTTGCTAGATCTCTTGATTTTGATGCTTTAGTTAGTAAATTTGCAGACCACAAAGCTCGAAAAAAATACTTTTGATGATCGTTTTGCATTTAAATTATCATACTTTGTTAAGAGAAACATTATTTTTGTACTCTGATAGGCCTGCTTATCAGTCGTGCCCCCATGTTGTGCCCAGCTCAGCTCCACTTAAATATATAACATCATCATTCGTTGCTTTTTAATTGCTGTACTCTTTACTCGTACTGAAAAAAATGTAAAACTCGGTTGTCTGTATGGGGCCCCACAGAAGTTTTTCTAGGGGGGGGGCCCCTCTACTTCTTGCTACGGCCCTGGATAAAGAGAGGTGAATGAGTAAAGAGTGAGGGTAGTATTCGTGAGTGTGGTAAGTGTGGGTGAGCATAGGCAAAGTGTAGATGGATGAGCAAAGAGAGCGTTGTGGTCATGGGTGTGGTAAGTGTACGGGTGAAGATTCGTGTATAGGTGGGTGGGTATATGGAGAGAGGGTGGTAGTGGTTGTCGTGGGTGTCGAGATAATGGTACACCACAAAACTAAAAGACAACAACGCCAATCAACAACGCCAATCAACAACGCCAATCAACAATCAAGAATAAGACATAAGTGGGAGCCGTTACAAAAGCAATCCCAGGCCTACTACTGGACTGGACTAGTGATGGTGATGGTGATGGTAGGAGAAAGTGCTATTGATGGGAATGGGGGTAGCCTCGTGTTCTGAAGATAGGGATCCATCACCATAAGCTTAGTGGTGATTTTAGGGACTCCGAAAGCCCGAGGAAGAAAAAAAAATCAAGATCATGGGGGTGGTGGGGGGGGTTCTTCCGACCTTTCTTTCCAATAGACAAAATTCAATATAACAAGACGACAAACAATGATACGTAGACACTTAGGTCGGTATTCGGTATGGCTTCTCACATCAACTATTTCTAAGGGTCAAAAAGGGGGTCAGACGGGTTCTAATGAGTGTTTCTTTAGGTTCATGCTACTGAGGAAGGGTCAAACTACCACCAGGCTCATAAAACTACTCCCTGAAATGACTAAAACTCCTACGAAAGCCTTGTCAAATATGTGTTCTTGGGCGACGAAATGTTTAGTAATACGGCTATAGTGTGGCTGATATTTTAAGACACTCGCTTCTCACATCAGTTATTTCTAACGGTCAAAGAGGGGACCAATCGGGTTATAGTGAGTGTTTTTCTAGGTTCACAGTACAGAGGAAGGGTCGAACTACCACCAGGATCATAAAATTACTGGAAATGCCCAAAACTCCTACGAAAGTCTTGTCAAATATGTAAACTTGGGGGACAAAATGTTTTAAAATACGACCCACAGTACTGTTCGCGGTCTTATTAACTCATTATGTATTCATCGCTACAGCAGAAGAAAAAAAATCAACAATATGGTGTTTTCTGTTATGGTGTTCTTACAAATTCGTCATTCCCGTAGACTAGCCAACTGTTATGTTCTTTTTATATCCCGTTTCATCTCGTCTATTTTTATCGTTACGCCCCAGCCAGTTATCAGGGACAAAACAAGCCAAACTCCTACGAAAGCCTTGTCAAATAATGTGTTCTTCAGCGACGAAATGTTTAGCAATACGGTCAACTCATTATGTATTCATCGCTTCAGCAGAGAAAAAAAATCAACAATATGGTGCTTTCTGTTATGGTGTTGTCACAAATTCGTCATTCCCGTAGACTAGCCTACTGTTATGTTCTTTTTTTTATCCCGTTTGATCTCGTCTATTTCTATCGTTGCGCCCCAGCCAGTTATCAGGGACAAAACAAGCCAAACTCCTACGAAAGCCTTGTCAAACATTGTGTTCTTGGGCGACGAAATGTTTAGTAATACGGTCAACTCACTATATGTATTCATCGCTTCAGCAGAAAAAAAAAATCATCAATATGGTGCTTTCTGTAATGGTGTTCTCACAAATTCGTCATTCCCGTAGACTAGCCTACTGTTATGTTCTTTTTTTTCATCCCTTTCCATCTCGTATAGTTCTGTCGTTACGCCGCAGCCAGTTATCAGGGACAAAACAAGCCTTGAATTTTAGTGTTAGCGGAGATAACAAGAAGAATCCAGTTGGTATAAAAATGCATCACCACCAGTCTTCCCACACCAACGGAATCTTGAGTAGGAGAGGGAGCGTGAGGGTCATGATGGCGAGAAGGCCGGTCCGGTGGATATGAATATGCATCCCGCCATGTCCTTCCTATATCACCAATGTCTTACAGGGGCAGGTAGGTAGTGGAATAAAAGCAAGTTCAATCAGTATAAAGATGCACCACCACCACCACCACCACATTCTTCCTACATCACCATAGTCTTGCAACGGGAGGGGAGGAAAAAATAAAAAGGAAAGTTCAGTTTATATAAGGATAACCACCACCACCACCTGCATCGCCAACAATCTTCCTTCACCACCATAGTCTTGCAATGGGAGGAAAATAAAGAAAAAGAAAAGTTCAGTTTATATAATGGATAATCTACCACCACCACCAACAACAACACCACCACCAACACCAACACCACCACCACCAACACCATCTGCATCACCAACACTCTTCCTACACCACCATAGTCTAGTAAGGGGAGGAAAATAAAGAAAAAGAAAAGTTGTTTATATAAGGATAATCCACCACCACCACCAACAACAACATCACTTTCTTCCTACACCACCATAGTCTTGTAAGGGGAGGAAAATAAAGAAAAAGAAAAGTTCAGTTTATATAAGGATAATCACCACCACCACCAACACCACCAACACCTGCATCACCAACACATTCTTCCTACACCACCATAGTCTTGCAAGGGGAGGAAAATAAAGAAAAAGAAAAGTTCAGTTTATATAAGGATAATCACCACCACCACCACCAACACCAACACCTGCATCACCAACACATTCTTCCTACACCACCATTGTCTTGCAAGGGGAGGAAAATAAAGAAAAAGAAAAGTTCAGTTTATATAAGCATGACCCACCACCACCACCTGCATCCCACCACATGAATCTTACACTTAAGTCTTGCAAGGGGAGGGAGGTGTGAAAAAAAAGGATGTGGAAAAAACAAGGAAAGTCCAGTTGATAATAGAATGAACCACCACCACCACCACATCCAAGAGGAGGGAAGGGTGGTATTAGGGTCCACCACCACCACCACCACCCCTTGAACCTTCCAGTCACGACCACCATCATCACCACCACCACCACCACTCCTTGAACCTTCCAGTATACAAGTTAATAAATACAGCAAGCCGGCCAAGCAAGGAAGTCATTAATAAAACAGGTTACGTTGGTGTTCCGCCAGGTAACCGATAGCCAGGTGTATGCCGAGTGGCTCGGGGAAGTTGTTTGGCATCGTTCACCTGGTAATAATATATATATAAGAACAGGTAGGAAAAAAAATGGGGAAAAAAACAAGGGGATATAGAGGTGCACTGTCCTAATTTGTTGTTATTGTTGTTAGGTAGGAAGTTAGCTCGTTGTTAGTTAGTTTCCCCTTCAGCTGGTAACAACTTATTTCAGACATGGCATTGCTTAACTATGACACACACACACACACACACACGCACACAGATGTATACGCACATTGTCGTCAAGCCATGGGGAACCTTCACACACACACACACACACACACACACCACTGAAGAAAGACTCCCATTGGTCCTCCGTGTGGGCCGATCCTTCGCCAGCCAACCACATCCTTGTATCTAGGGGCAGGGGCTGAGGGGCGGCCTGTGATTGGTCCACACCCCCGTGACCCTGCGACAACGCCCCCAGACACTCCCCCAGCGTATTGCATTTGGCACAGAACTCCCTTGAACCCCCCCCCCCCCTCTTCCCCCCACCATTATACCATACACCCTCTCCTCCCGAGCCCTGACCCTTTCCCTTCCCCTCCCCCCCTAGCACAATGCCCCCTTTTATACCCCTTCTTCTGCCATCCCCTCCCCTCCCTCTTGCCACTACTACGATCACCCCCCCCCCAACCCCACCATGATACACTACCCACTCCCATGGCCACCCCTGTACCCCTTCTTCCGCCATCCCCTCCCCACCCCCATCACCATATATTCTCCCTTATCTATCACCAGTCAACCACCACCACCACTAGTACTCACACACCCTCCTTCTCCTTCATTACCCCCACACCCCACCACCACCACCAACCTGAACCCCTCCCCCCCTCTCTCTCTCTCTTCTTTATTTGTATACCCCCACCACCACCCCCTCTCTATCAGTCTGAACCCCCCCCCCTCCTCCTCCTTCTTCCCTCCAACACCCTTATCCCCTCCTCACTCTTCACCTCCACCACCTCCACCTCCCTTCTGCCATACTCCTCTTTTTTTTATCTCCTATACCCCCCTCCTCCTCCTCTCTCCTCCAACACCATCACCACCACCCTGACACCATCCCCTTCCTCCTCCTCCCTCCTCACCATAGACACCACCAACTCAAATATCATCCTTATACAACCTTACCACCACCACCACTTAAAAATGTCTCATGCTTCACTTCTAAATTACACCAGCAGCTATTGTTCATTCATTTATATAATTTCTATATATTTTTATGTAATTCATCTATCTTTCTGTATCTCGTTTCATTCATCTCTATCGCTTGCTACATGCTCTGCCACCTGCCATGTCTTAGATTATTCCTCACCTGCTGTTTACTTTTTTTTCCTCCACATCATGTAATATTTATCTCCTGCCCTCCATGCATTCTTTTTTTCCTCCTACATAGTCTGCCAATATTTACCACCTGCTATTCAAGATGTTTACTCCCTGCTACATATTCTACCCATCATCTTGCAATATTTAGCTCCAGTCATTCAAATATTTTTCCCTGCATTGCTTTTATCTGCCACATCTTGCAGGCCTCATCACCATATACTCAGGTATATATACACTGCTACACCATCTATTATCTGCCACACTTTGTACTTCTCTAACACACACACCTTGCATATGTTTGTTATCTGCTACATCTTGCTTCAATTAGAGGGCGGATACTACGTACTTGCTACAAAAACAGGCAGGGTGGGCAAGGCCAGACATGATCGAGCCTTGAGGAACAAGGACACAAGTTACAATTGTTAGTATCAACATACCAAATACATACTGCCGGGTTGTGCTTAAATAGCCTGCAATGTACTCCCCTTCCTCACTTCTTGCATAAATGGCACTTCAACTTGGTAATACAAACTTAGAAAGGGAGTTTTGAAATACAAATGTCATAGGAAAATATTTTTATTTCCACTGTAGCATGAAAAATGAATATCATCTTCATGCTGTCTCATAACTTTGTGACAGTACAAAGACTCCAAACTCAAACCAAATAATACATATACACACACATTCCTGAGATAAGGGAATGTGGAATATGTATCTCCATGTTCCTCTGTCTCATTGACTGAAAGGTGACTAAAATGGTCATGGGCAGATGACTGGAGACATTCTGCTTCCATCTACATGCTAAGTAGCTGAGCACTGTGTAATTGCTTCCACTCCTTAACTTTTTGGTGTAGCCTACTTTTCACTATGTCACATAAAGTTTCAGCTTACTACTGGTTACCCCATATTATCCTTGTAATGATTTAACCCAACTATCTCACTTCAGTACAAGCATATACCCTCAAAGAAACTCTCCTTCCCACTTCATATCAATATATTCCTGGCCAACACAAAAAAAATACCATTTTAACCCTGCTGCTGTTATAACACCTTCAGATGGCTCATCACAACAATCATCAGCAAACATCACTGTCATAATATTGATAACATGAACAAACCACATAAAACTAGATATTTTACTTTACTCCTTTGTACTGACAAAATCAATGTGAAAAACTTGCAAAAAAAAATTAAACTGAATACCAGTATTCATAAACATTATATATGGTAATATATAAATTACTAAAATCATAGACCTTACTGAAATGTAGATTTAATTTTCAAAATTATGTATAAAAATTCTGAAAATTCAAAGAGGACAAGCCAGGGTGTTTGGGCCCCAGTAGGCACCCTCCAGAGCCAACCCTTGACTGGCAGATGCTGAATCAAGGCCATCCCTGAGGGGGTGCCACAGTGAATCCCTTTTCCCCTGGCACATGCCTCCAGCCTTGTGGGTTTTCTGTAGGCACTACAGTCAATTGTAAAAATAAGTATAAATAAATAAAACATATATATATATATATATATATATATATATATATATATATATATATATATATATATATATATATATATATATATATATATATATATATATATATTATTTCCATCAGTGTCAATTTTTCATATACAAATCGTGGCAAGTTTCATAAAAAAAAATAAACAATATAGACATTAATTAATATGTCAATAATTTATAATTTTCTCTTTTAATTTAGATACGTTTTTTGTACACATATATGCATAGGGGAATCAAATATAAAATAACCACCTAAATATGTGGTGCCAGAAAAGTCCTACCAGCCACATCTGAGTATTGTCTCAGCTTGTATTATACTAACCAGATCACACTAAGCACTCTGTGTGATGCCAAGGTTTCTACATAAAGGGAGGAGTTAAACTATATGGCTTGAGTATTTACAGATCATTTGATCCTGTTGTTTACTGAATTTTGTACCTTTTTATAGTCTGTTGCACTGACTGCATACAGGCGAGCAGATGCACACTACCACTCCACAATCCCTCTCAATAGTGCTGATGATTTCTTGGATAGCATTGGCAAGTTGGCCGTGAATTACACCACCAGCTATAGGATTAGTTTCTACCCAGGATGTTCACACTGCACTGCTCCATTCAAATAAATAAAATAAAAAATAAAAAATAATAATAATAATAGTAATAATAATTTGCCCTTCTGCCTGGGCTCTGAAAACACTAATTTCAACCTTTAGGACTTCTAAGGTACAGGGAGATTAACTATGTCCCACCAATGAAACTTTAAACATAATCAGTGGAATCTGGTTGAACCACGTCGTCAAAAGTGCTTCTCACGTGTTATTAGAAATAACTTTCCCACTACAGTGTAATGATGAGAGTTTTTTGTGTGCATGTGTGTAGGTTTCCTGATAGTAATCAATGCCCAGAAATTGATAACCTAGAGGAATGATTGGCTAAGTAATTATTGATAATACTTGGAAATAGTTGCTGATCAACCTATCTATCTTACCCTGATGGAGAAGTACTACTTAGTATAATCTAGTTAACCCCTTCAGCCCCACAGATATATTTTGTTCATTCATTCCAGTGGCAGGGAGCAAGCAAGGTTGTGGTACAAAGCAAATCTAACAGCCACACTGTGGAAATAACTGTCATTGAGCACTGCTATACACTTACGCTTTTAAAACTGATCATCTCACTCACTTGTCCAAAAATGACGCAGTCTTTCCTGATTTTTGGTGAATATTTAACCTATCGTTCAGCCTAGGTCCCTATGATGCCTTATGCGTCTTTGGGGTTCCCAGACAACATTTTGTGAATGACGTGAAATGCGTCTTGGGACTGAGGGGGTTAATATACTGCAAGCTGAGATAATATAAAAATGTGGCTGGTAGGACTTTTCCAGGCACCACAAATACATCACAACATATACAACAAAATGCTGCTGAACCAATCACATCATCTCAAGAAATGTTCACACAGTTTAGATAAATGTTCTTCAATCTTTTCCAACCTTGCATTGTCACTCTGGGCTTTTTCTGTCAGTTTCTGCTCCACTTTCTTGGTGAGTCTTTCCTCCATTTGAGCAAACTTCTGATCAATCATGTTCTCAATCTCCTTCAAAAGCACTCCTCTCCCTTCCAAGCCCAAAACACCATCACAACTGTCACCGTGAAACCCATTATTATTCTCTGCCTCCCTGGACCTGGGCGTGGAGTGTGTAGGACCCGAAACAGTGGGGTGCGGGGATCCGAAGTTGTTGTTGTGTGGTAGTGGAGGAATGCCACCAAGCGATTCCATAAGCGAGTACATCATGGAGAAGCGAGGTGATGAATGGTCAAGTGGTGCGGCCGACTGCGGTGATGGTGTTGATAGACGGTGCAGTGACAAGCCTGGTGGTGGTGATGTTTTTAGTTTAGTGATGCCATGCTGCGCTGGTGTGTTCCGCTCCCCCTTAGACCCCTGTCCTGCACTCCCCATCAGACTGAAGAGTTTTTCGATCATCCCGTCTTCGTTTCTGGCTGACAGCATTGTTCGTGTCTTAGGGGTGACTTGTTCTTTATATAAATTACCGTTGGTGTAATCTATTCTCTTCCCTTCACTGGCAGGTTCATCATTTAGGTTAGTTTGATTATTTTCATTGTCCTTTAACACAAGCTTCTTCATTCTGTTTTCTATATCTTTATCATCAGTATTTTCTTTGCCTGCCTTACTTTCCTCACCATTCATTATACTCTTACTCACTGTTTCACTCTCCACCTTATGTACACTATAACCAGGTGTGTTACTTTCCTCACTGTGCACTTTACTCACAGTGTCACCTTTATCACTATCCCTATTACCCATATTCAACATCCCTGGGGTTAATTGGCCTTTACCTAACATCTTCGGGCCTAGGAACATGGACATAAGTGCCAGCTGATTATTCTCATTAATCTGACCACTGGCATGATTACTGGCATTGTATGACTCCAGGAGGCTTAGGAACCGAGTCGCATCCTTGGACATATTCACCTCCTTGTCCTTCAGAACCGAGGATAAGTGGGAGCTGCTAAACCTGCCTTCACTGCATGCTGGTTTATGCTCCTGTGTCGTCACTGCGAGGAGACCGAACACCCACACACACTCGGGGTTGTACGTGTGCTTCAGCGTCAGAAGAACCTCTTGTCTCGGCGGGTCTAATTCC
This sequence comes from Eriocheir sinensis, assembly GCF_024679095.1. Lineage (NCBI taxonomy): Eukaryota > Metazoa > Arthropoda > Malacostraca > Decapoda > Varunidae > Eriocheir > Eriocheir sinensis. Next base: position 2,609,426 of record NC_066561.1, read on the forward strand.
ACTAGGCAGGCGACCATTTCGGTGTCCTCGAACTGGCCCAGCCTCTTCCCATGCACTGTTTTCAGGTACTCATCATGAGCACCCACGCAGACCTCCACCACCCTGGCCTCGGAGTGCAGCAGGATGGCCTTAATAGCCTTGCCGCCCCCAGCTGACCCATCCGCTGACGCCCACGGAGGTGCAGGCAGCGCGTATGACAGCCTGATGGAGCACGCCTCGTCACTCGCGCCCTCGTCAGGTTTCGTCAGGCTGAAGCATTTGTCCTCGTCCAGCAGCTCCACGTCTTCTGAGGGGAGTGTGGTTGCCTCCTGGACGGCCTCGTGTAGGTCCAACACGCTGTCCACCACCCAGCTGCTCCGGACTTCCATTTTTGTTGTTGACAGCCTGCTTTTGTGTGTCTCTGTTTCTTTCGCTCCTTCGGCCCGTCCCAAGAAGGCTGCACACATTGGCCCGTCTTGGTGGTTGATTTTCTGTCTTTCTGCTTCTTGTTCCATGCCTTTTCTTTCCTTCTATGATGGATTTCAATTAGTTTCACTTTTCTCTTTACTGTGATAACTTGGAAAGTCTCTTTTTTGGGGGGTATGTTACATGACTCAGCTTTTCCTTGTTTCCTTATGATGTCCTTTCGTTATTGATCAAAGGTAGAGGAGAAAATGGATTGCGATATTAGACTCGCACAATGATTTTCTTCTTAAGTGAAAAGAAAGGAAAGTAAAAATGTGGACAACCAAAATTCACTGTCCGGTACGTGATGCATGGTTCCTACTCACACCACGTACAAGCTCAAGGGCCGATGCAACGGATATAGCACCGAGGCCACGCGCAGCTATATGGTATGCGTAACTTTACCTCGCTGTCACTACCAAGGGACCAATATAAAACCGCATTAGGGTAGGTTTTATGGAGACATATTAAGATACGCCAGGAAAGCTCGTTAATATTTTTGCGAATTATGATTGCCAAGGAGGTCAGTCTGGTCATAGATGTGGTAATAAATATCAATGTATTTTTGTTACCCTGAAATTATGTACTACGTTTCACAAACATCGCTTTAGTCTAGATTTAAGGGACGAAGACGCGTTAAAAAGCTACTTCATGTCGTATGTTTACACATTCTGCTTACCAATCGAGCTAAATGATCGAGTAGTAAGTAAAGTAAGTATACAGGAACTTATGCTGATTTTCAAATTCTGCGGCGCGCGTCTCTTTCAGTGCTTTGGGGTATGAGGATCGCAGCCATGTCAAAAAGTTACCTTAGGTTGTAGCTATAATTTTACCTAGTTAATGATTACCGATAGTTTAAATGTGGTAACATAATATGATAGGTGAATGTGTACTAATTTTGATTACCCTCTGTGGAGCAGTGGCTAGCATGCCATATTAATACGAAATCGCGAACCCGGGTTCGAATCCCGGCCTGGGCAGTCGGCGTGCAGCCCAACCCACCCAGATGCTCATCTCTCCTTTCGGGATGGCCGATAAATGGGTACCCAGCTGGGGAAACCTGGGGAAGGTAAAGTGTGGTAGCCCGGATGTTAAAAACTGATCCTGTGTCAGGTTAATGGCTCTCTCCCACCACAGGCTCCAAGGGCGCGGGACGGAGATGAGCACCGCCGCCACGCGCAGCTACAGCGTATTTGCTCCAAACCTCACCTTTTACCTTAATCAAAACAGCTTAAGGTTAGATTATAATGACGCACCACAGATAGAGTGAAATGCTACCGTAAGTTCTTTAAGTTTGCGAAGTGTGCTTGCCAATGAGGTGAAGTAATGGTGTAAAATATAATGTAAAGACAATATTTCGGAAAGTTTGTTTACCTCGACTGGTTGATCGAGGCATCCCGTCCACTCGCTCTACCCCATCATTCTCATATTCTCCCAGCCTCAGGAAACAGTGATATAATTTAAACCAAGTCCAGGCCGTCAAGAACTCGTACGTTGGTTGATGTACTAATGATAAATGAGTCGCTTTGCAGAATGTGATAAAAGATAAAATAAAGACAGTATGTGGGAAGGTTTGCTTACATGTCTGGTTGGTGAGATATCCCGTCCACGTTCTCTTCTCCCATTAGTCTCCCATCAACCGCAGAAAGTAGTGACGTATTATGACCCAAGTCCCGTCCGTCCATAACTCGTTGGTTGATGCACTGATGAGCCACTTTACAGGATAAACGGGAAAGTTAGACTAAAGTTTCCCTCACAAGAGCGACACGCGGGCACAAGGAAATCATACTTCCGACGGAACGAAATAAATAGACAACTGCTCTTCGGCACAGTATATCTTTTTAGATTGTAACATCATAATTCAGGCATGTGTATAAAGGCTTATATAGTCCATTAGAATCATGATGGTGAACTGTAATATATGCTGAATAAATTGAGTCTAACGGGGAACTCATATAGTTTCCCCAGTGAACTTGCCTGTAGTTTTATTCCCTTTTTCATCTAATTACCTTAGCTTACCATACCCGAGTAACTTTCAGTCGTTAGAAAAAAAAATATCATAAAAGTACCGCCATGGAGGTCACCGTTTCCAGATTGTCGTACTCAGCACATTGAATTTTCGTTTCTGATAACTATTGCAAAAAAATCCATCAATAATTTACGGTTTTAACAAGAACCTTAGCTGAATATCTTTTTTGTGTGTGTGGGTACGACAATTTTGGGTCTTAAGCCGGTAAAAGACAAGTTCAGAGTACGACAATGTGGCAGGTCAGTCAAAATCAGCTGTTCCCACCACAACAATCATGGCTGGACGGGCCCTCAAGCGGCTCATGACGGAATACAAGCGTAAGGACCTTCCCCTCATCACTCATAAGATCACTGTGCTGTCAGACGATTTTCAGTAACCAATGAAAGGGTGTGGCATGATCATAGCTGCAGCTGCCTGACATGCTCTGGGAAATACATATACCATGATCCTGGGGGTGACTATCCCTGTCATTCTAGCAACTGAATTTGGGTTTATGGCATAGACTAGTCATTTTTAAGCAAGCCTAGTAATTAGTCGAAGCAGACCCCGTTATAGTACTATATATACCATGATCTTAGGAGTGCCATATTCCTGTCATTCCTTGTATTTAAATTGGGGTTCATGGCAAAGATTAGTCACTTTTAAGCAAGTCCTCCCAGTAATTTATAAGAGTAGACCACGTCCACACATCTCAGCAGCCTGTCATGTTGTTGGGTGTGCCGCATATGTTGTAAGGGATGGATATGACTAATAAAATAGATTAGTTATTTCTAACCTCTTCACTCTGGTGACGCTGACGGCATCACCGTATGGAAAGGGTTTTAATCCTCTTCTAAACCTCTTAATCCTCATCCATTTCCTCTTAATCCTCTTCTAAACCCCTTAAGAGGAAATGGAAGAGGATTAAAAGGAATTTAGAGGAGGATTGAAAGGTTTAGAAGATGATTAATCCTCTTCCATTTCCTCTTGACCCTTTCCATACTGTGACGCCGACATCTGTGTCATGGATGGAAAGGGTTAAGCATGTTTTCTCAGTAGTTTATTAAAGATCAGGTCCATGCACCTCAGCATCCCAGGGGAGTGTCATGACCACTTGAAGCCCTGCCCTGAATTCCCCATTTTTATTTTCTTTACAGTAACTAATTGTTTAATTTTTGTCTAGTACGTTGACTGGCTGGGTTATGGAAGAGCCGTGGATTTTACAGTTGCAGCGATTAGTAGATTTTATTTATTTATATATTTTTGCCCATGAACTGCTTCATTTATTATAAAAAAAAAATTAAATTAGGCAGCCAGTTGGGTGTGATGCATTGGTGGACTGCGACAAATATGACATATGATTTTAAATACTTCAGGAGTCTTGCAAGCTCTCAAGAGGCAGGGCAAAGCATAGGTGAGCCAAACAACAAAGTGTTAGAGGATATGCCTCACCTGTATATAAGGAGAGACACTCTAGAGCTGACTCCATGATGTCTGTGGGGTAACACCTTTGCAGTGGTGGCTAGGTTTCTTGCCTCATCACATCTAGTCTGCCTGTTCTCATTCACCTCCTTATCTTAGTTGTTGTAGTGGTTATTTCTTGCTATTCTTTGATCCTCTTTTTACGCACTGGCAGTAGAGTCTGTTTCCTGATGTCTGCATCTTGGTGGTCAGACTCAACAGTGTGATTTGATTGGGATTTAAGCCCTGTTCACACTGTGCCAACTCTGGGCCATGACAACCCAGCGACTTTTCGATTTGACAAGTTGGTTCCCACTTCCCATGCTCCAAGAAGGGGGGGAGGATTTATTGGGGTCTTGGTGTCTTGCCGACTGTCTGGGACATTCAGCCAACTAGTTGCCAGCATGTCGTGCTAACCCTCACGACTCCAGGCTCCCGTCACGACGTCGGCACAGCATTCGGCAACAGTCTCAAGACCTCTTTCAAGACATGCCCGACCCTTTCACATCAACACCCAAGACCTCGTGTACCCTAGAGTCGTGGGTAGTTGTGGCCCAGAGTCGGCACAGTGTGAACGGGGCTTGAGGCAGGAGCCAATACTGGTTCATTAAGTGCTCCCCCCTCCTCTCACTCTTATGCCAATGACTCTATTCTGCACTACTCAACATCTTTTAACAAAAGACCCTCCAAACAGGAACTACGTGATTCCTTGAGGCTGCAGAATGCTTAACCTCAGACCTTAATATCATTTCTGATCGGGGCAAGGAGAACCTGGTGTCCTTCAATACCTCAAAAACTCAATTTCTCCACCTGTCAACTAGACACAATCTTCCAAACACCTATCCCCTATTCTTCGAGAACACTCAGCTGTCACCTTCTTATACATTAAACATCCTGGGTCTGTCCTTAACTCAGAATCTCAACCGGAAACCTATCTCCTCTCTCACTCAATCAGCTTCATTGAGGTTGGGCGTTCTGTATCGTCTCTGCCAGTTCTTTTCCCCTCCCAGATGCTATCCATATACAGGAGCCTTGCCCTCCCTCGCATGGAATATGAATCTCACGTTAGGGGGGGGCTCCACACACACAGCTCTCTTGGACAGAGTAGAGTCTAAGGCTCTTTGACTCATCAACTCCCCTCCTGTTACTGGCAGTCTCCTATTTCTTAAATTCTGCTGCCATGTTGCCTCTCTTACTATCTTCTATCGATATTTTCAGGCTGACTGCTCTTCTGAACTTGCTAACTGCATGCCTCCCCCTCTCCTGCACTCGACTTTCTACTCTAGCTTGTCCTTATACTGTCCAAATCCCTTATGCAAGAGTTAACTAGCATCTTCATTCTTTCTTCCCTTTCACTGGTAAACTGTGGAACAATCTTCCTTTGGCTGTATTTGCTCCTGCCTAAGACTTGAACTCTTTCAAGAGGGGAGTATCAAGACACCTCTCCCGATATTGACCTCTCTTTTGGACACCCTTTTAATTTTTTTGTAGGGGCAGTGTTTAGTGGGCTTTTTTTTCTCATTATTAATTTTTTTGCCCTTGAGCTGCTTCCTTTGCTGTAAAAAAAAAAAATATATATATATACGGTATATATATATATATATATATATATATATACAGTATATATATATATATATACGCTATATATATATATATATATATATATACCGTATATATATATATATATACGGTATATATATATATATATATATATAATGTATATATATATATATATATATATATATATATATATGGCTTGAATTCATCCACAGGTCTAGGCAGTCCTGTATAGCAACTGTCGAGCTTCATAACTAAAGGAAGAAAATTCAAATGATATTCCAATTAAGAAAGACAAGGCAACACAGTCTCTCCAAAATTATCCAGGGCATGCATAGAAGTATTTAAGACATTAGAGAGAGACAATATAGAAATCTTGATAGATTATGAATACTACAAAGTGATTCAAGGCAAAACTAACAAAGAATGATTTAGGAATGATATAGAGAGTGGAACTTGGTTTGAATAATATGGAGAAAGCAAAGGCAGAGTTCAGTAATCATAAAAGTGATCAGCAAGGAAATCATTGAGGGAGTAGAAGAATACACATATCTAGGAAAAGCAAGCAGTGAAAACCCAGCTCACAAAAAAAACTCAGAGTAAGAACGGGATGGATTGAATTCTTTTGGCAAACATAGTAACATTTAGTTCAGAAATCTGGCACTTCAGAAAAGATCTAAAGAGCTAAAAAAGTGCATAATAAGAGGAATGGAAAGAAAACTATTAATATAATGTGGAGAAATTGGCATGTACAGGAACATTATTGACTAGGGAGTGGAAAGAGGTTGAAGATTTTACAGTGACTGTTAAGAATAAGGAAAATATTTAGGCAAGCCATATATGTAGAATTGATAACAGATTGTCACCAAATATGAGACAAATCTTTACTTTCTAAACTACTCTCCTACAGATTACATCCCTCTCTCTGTACTTTCATCTCCAGTTTCCTTTCAGGCCAATCTATTTCTGCTGTGGTAGATGATCACTGCCTAAAGCTATAAGCAGCGGTGTTTTGCAGGACTTTTTTTTATCACCCATCATCTTTCTATCATTACTTGATGACCAAAACATACTATTCTAATCAATCATATCGTCACCCTTGTAAAATAATCGCCTAAGTCATTTTTCAGCGATTTCCAGGTTTTTGTCTACATCAATTTTTCAATATGTGACGCCCGTTTTTGTATAATTGCCTTCGTCATTCAGGGTTTGAGTGTTCTAGAATTGACCTTTTCATTTCTGCCAAATGAGATAATGACAGTTCTTTTCTGATTTCCTGTAAAGTAGAAAATAAAGACTTAGGCGGTTTGTTTACGAAGGTTACGATATGCTGATGACTTTACTCCACATATATTAACTGAAGACCCTCTCAACAGAAATTATTCAACTCAAGGCTAAATGCTACAAAATGTTACTATTCAACTCATTAGCTCTTCTCCTCTTACTGACAGTTTCCTTTCTCTTAAATTATGTCAGTGTTGCCTCTCTTTCTATCTTCTATCACTATTTTCATGCTGACTGCCCTTCTCAGCTTGTTAATTCCATGCCTCCACCCCCCCCGTGGCCTGGTTGTACAAGACTTTCTACTCTATCTCACCCTTATACTATTCAAATCCTTTGTGCAAGTTAACCAGCATCTTATTCTTTCACCCTTTTTGCTTGTAAACTCTGGAACAGCCTTCCTTCATGGATATTTCAGCTACTCTCACTTTGCTGTGTTTGTGGGAGTAGCACCCATAGCTTTTTTTTTCTCTTGAACTGCCTCCTTTGTTGAAAAGGTGTTTGCCAAGAAATTGTACAAGTTAGAGCAGACAAAGGACCAGGCAGAGATGAAATTAGAACATTTACCAGAGCATGATAGGGTGTACTAAAGATTGAAAGAGACAGAAAATGATGGGACAAGCCTTTGTCCTGCAATGAAGCAGTATTGGCTGATAATAATTGCTAGTTGAGGAAAAAATATTTTAGCTGTCATATCAAGTAGTGAGGGATGGAACTGAATTATGTAATTACAAAGAATCCGCTGAGCTAGGCAGCTAAGACCTTATAGCTCTGCTAGGGTTACAAAAGAGTTATCTCTCACCAAGACACTGCTGTGAACTGGGATCAAAATCGCAACCTTTTGGTCACAAGCCAAGCACCACACCCACAAGGCCACCCAGCCCCTTAGATGGCTATGGGAGTAAAAGTATCATGGAGAGTATAAGAGAATTTTATGAATAGCACAAGTGAAGGTGCCTCGGTAATATCAGAAGGAAGAGACTTTCAAGTTGAAATAATGCAACCAGTGTGACACATTTATCTCTCTATGGCTTTATCTCCTTCCCAGAGCTCACACTGAACCCCCCTGAAGGCATCATTGCTGGGCCCACCAATGAAGAGAACTTCTTTGAGTGGGAAGCTCTTATTGTGTAAGTCACAGAACTGAAATAATTTGATTAGTAGTGTATTGCAGGAATCTGATGTGCATATATCAACATATAGGTGGTGACAATAAGCTAGATAGGTTTAGTTAATCACTTCAGTTGATATCTCACCTGATTCTTGCCCTGGCTGGTATGTAAAATGAGGCCTTCCATCTCTGCTCTCTATTGAAATAACACCAATACGTATGAATGACTCACCCACCAGAGGGCCGGAGGGGACCTGCTTTGAGTGTGGGGTGTTTCCCGCCAAGCTGATCTTCCCCCCAGACTACCCACTCTCACCCCCCAAGATGCAGTTCACCTGTGAGATGTTCCACCCAAACAGTGAGTTACTGTCTTGCTTTTTTTTTTTTTTTTTTTTTTTTTTTTTTAGCTTGAAATGTTTTAAAAAAGATAGAGTAGTGAGCACCATCTTGATGCTTGTATTCTTTGTGTGCTGAAGTGGTCATAGCAGATAATAGTTTCCCCTTTGTACTGTTTGATATAAGGACAGCCAATTTACTCTCCTGTGTTTGATATAAGGGCAACCAATATACATCCTGTCTTTGATATAAGGACAGCCAATTTACTCTCCTGTGTTTGATATAAGGGCAACCAATATACATCCTGTCTTTGATATAAGGACAGCCAATTTACTCTCCTGTGTTTGATATAAGGGCAACCAATATGCATCCTCTCTTTGATATAAGGACAGCCAATTTACTCTCCTGTGTTTGATATAAGGGCAACCAATATACATCCTGTCTTTGATATAAGGACAACCAATTTACTCTCCTGCTTCTGGTGACAGTATATCATTGGGTTTATTTTTTCTTCATAACATACAGCAACCCATATACATTCCTGTGTTTGGTATAAGACAACCAATTTACTTTATGCTGTTTGTTCAATATTAGGACAACCACTATACACCTGGTATTCGATATATGCGAATCCGCGCATATGCAACTAACCTAAATGTGCCAAGTATTGCATAGTAACAAATTTTTCTTGCATAAAACATGCAAGAAAAATTTGTTACTATGCAAGGTGCGACTGGTTGGTGAGGCATGGTGGCCGACTCGCACTAAAGGGCGGCGGGTGCGAATGTTTTCCCGCACTTTCCTCGCCTATAATTAACCTTTTCCTCCCTCTGATCGTAAAGTTTTTGTTTGTTTACAATGTATTTTCATATTGTTTTACAGTTTATCTGTACTAATGGGCTTTATTGTTGCTTTAGTGCTTTATTATTGTGAAACGGTGCTGTAATAAATAGTTAGAGGGTTCGAAAACGGGTCATGGAACATAACCCCCTATAATTAATGGGATGATAGGTTCGATATATGCGAATTCACATTATGCGAGCTTTTTGCAGAACCTAACCCTCGCATATAACGAATACCTGGTGTACATCCCTGTGTTTGTTTAAAGACAACCAATTTACTTTCCTGTGTTTTTTACAATAGAAGTAACACCCTATTTTTCCTCGCTGCATATCTCCTTCAACTCTTCTTCATTACATTTGTTGGGTTTTCCTTACCCTCCTCCTTCCTGTGGTCTTCTCTTTTTTTATTCCTACCTTAATTTCATCTTAACCCGGTAGTAGCAAAGGGCCAAATTTGTGGTTTTACTGTGTAGCAGCGACGGGCCAAATTTGTGGCTTTACTGTGTAGCAGCGACGGGCCAAATTTGTGGCTTTACTGTGTAGCAGCGACGGGCCAAATTTGTGGCTTTACTGTGTAGCAGCGACGGGCCAAATTTGTGGCTTTACTGTGTAGCAGCGACGGACCAAATTTGTGCCATGATACAAACCCCCCAAAATAGATGATGCATAAACTGATCACAAATGCTTCGATATATATTATAAACTGGTTTGTGTGAGGGGTGATTTTTTTCTCATTTTTCTCACTTAGATGGACCATTAAGAAACATGATCACTGCTGCTACCGGGTTAATGTGCTGTCTTCTACACTATATCTTCTCCCTCCTTCTTGCCTCGGTTTATCTTCTTCCATTCCTCTGTTCCTCTGCTTCCATTCTTTCCTTCCTTCCAGTATGTGAATCTCTTCCAGGTCGTCTGTTCCTTACTGTAGTTCTCCCCTCCCTCCCTGACTCTGCTTCCTCTTCTCTCTTTCCTCCTTCCTTCCTCCCTTTATGTAAATCTATTCCAGGTCATCTCTTCCTTGCTGCAGTTCTCTCCTCCCTCCCTCACTCTGCTTCCTCTTCTCTCTTTCCTCCTTCCTTCCTCCCATTATGTGAATCTGCTCTAGGTCATCTGTTCCTTGCTGCAGTTCTCTCCTCCCTCCCTTACTCTGCTTTCTCTTCTCTCTTTCCTTCCTTCCTTCCAATATGTGAATCTGCTCTAGGTCATCTCTTCCTTGCTGCAGTTCTCTCCTCCCATTCATACTTTCCATACTATCTTTGCCAGTCCTGTCAAGTCCTAATGACAATACATATACGCACATACTTTCCTTGCTAGTTCTCTCAGTCTGTCAAATGTGCATGTTATCTATCCTACAGGCCCCTGGTGAAAATACATAAGCATACTTTCCATGCCAGCCCTCTCAGTCTGTCTAGTGTGTATATCTATCTTGCATGCTCCGGCTGACACTGTATACTTTCCTTCCTAGTTTACTCAGATAGGGAAGTATATTCATCCATTTTGTGTACTCCCGGTGACAAACTAGGTCAGATTTTGTATCCAGTATACTTAGACAGCTTAACATGTACAGTCATCCAAAATAGGACATTGAACACCCATGGGTCGATGGAATAGAATTTGAGCTAAAGCTAAAGACATGGTGTTGTATTGGATAGGTTGGTACCAATGGCTAGCCTGGTGTTGTATTGGATAGGTTGGTACCAATAGCTAGCCTGGTGTTGTATTGGATAGGTTGGTACCAGTAGCTAGCCTGGTGTTGTATTGGATAGGTTGGTACCAATGGCTAGACTTCACCCATTTGTACAACCTACTGACACAACACCATGTCTATTGATTTACCTAGCTCAGATTCTCAAGTCGAGCCATGGGTGTTCAATACTTTTTTTGGCTAATGTACATCCATTTCCTGGTGGCAACACTTGATACATATATACATTTCATACTTTCCTGTTCAGTTTACTCAGATGGCCGAGTGTGTATATCCATCCTACACGCCCCGGGAGATGACCCAATGGGCTACGAGACCAGTGCCGAGCGGTGGAGTCCCGTGCAGAGCGTGGAGAAGATCCTCTTGTCTGTTGTCTCCATGCTGGCAGGTGAGGAAGGGTTGAGTAGTCCTCGTTTGGGGGAAACATCTAAAAACCAATAAACTATCAGGCTTCTTTATGGGATTAGAAAAGTGATGCTGCTATAATGATGGAAGAGAATGTTTATGAATGATGAGGTTATGGTGATGAGGCATGGTTGTGGTGGATATTAGCGTAGGAGAATGTGTATGAATGGTGCTGATGATTACAGTACCTGAAATCTATGGCAAAAAAATTAACTATACTTTTTTTCCATCCATGAATAAGAAATTAATAACATAAAAAAATTAAAATGTTCCTTACAGATACATGTTTATTTTAATCAGATATTCCGTGAAGCCTCGAATGTTGAAATGTTGTGTGGAAATTTATGAAACTTTAATTCAGTTCAGGTGCTGTTGTATTTAATTAACATATTAGCACCAAGTAGCAAAGATCATGTGGCACAAAATCAAGTTTGAAATGATAATGGCCGTGGTGTGTGGAAAGGACTTGTGTCAGTATACAGAAGGGACTGGGGAAGGAATAGTTAGTAAAGGAGCAGTGATTAGCAGGCTTTTTTTCTACACTTTCTTTTTATTGCCCTTGATCTGCTTCCTGTGCCGGCAAAAAAAAAAAAAGTTAAAAAGTATAGAAACAAAATCCTCACATGCCCATCTGTAAGGCCCCCTTCCCCCCCAAAGAGTTAAATGTAAATTACAAGTTTATTGACTTTTTGAATGATGACATTAAATAACTGCAACATCCTTTTGAGTGTCATCGTCCATTGCAGAACCAAATGACGAGAGCAGTGCCAACGTAGATGCCGCCAAGATGTGGCGGGACGACAGGGACCAGTTCAACAAGATCGCAGAGAAGCTGGTTCGCAAGACCCTCAACCTGCCCCATGTATAGTGAAGCCTCCAGTCTTTGCCATATGCTGCTGTATATACTAATTTTCTTTCTCCAAATGGTACCTTATATTCAGAGAGCTGTTATCTTGAATGATGAAGGGGATCTTTACCATAAGTATAACAGCCTTAAGAAATAACTCCATGTCCTATATTTATTTCATAGTTAATATGATGGTGTTCTCCTGACTTGTTGATTCTAAAAGTGTGGCTGTGCGGAGTTTCCAGGGAAGGCTCTGAGTTCTGTAGATTTCACACTTCAGGTAGTCTAGTTGTGTAACTTCTCAGGATAAACATTCATCAGAAAAGTTATTATGAAACTACTTTTGTATAATGCCGAGGTCTGAAATATTCTTTTTCCCATGGAGTAGGTAAGAACAAAGATATTGTTAACCTTTACTTTATATAATAATACATATCACACCTGGCATTTGGTAGTGTCGCCAAGATACATCTTTAATTATGATAAAAGGTGGTGTGTAACAAGCCTCCATAAAATATTCTCTGTAATATGTACTCAGATGGAGATTAAGACAATTTTATACAGCCAGTTAACTCTAAAAGCATAACTTGTGATTGTGCAATTAACCTTTACCTAATACGGAATGGGGAAGAACATTTTCTTTATTTAAGTTTTATACATGAGAAAAATAAAAATACTCCATGAGCATTTTTTCTGGAACATTTTTCCCACAACACACAGACACACACACAACTGTCAACAGTAACTTTCAAAGCTCTGAGGACAAAGCCAACAAATCCTAAATATAAATAAAAGGAGTAATAGGCCTTCACTGCCTGCATATATATCTCAAATCTTTATATTCTAATAAAAGATCTGGTGCTAACGTGGTACCATTTACAGACACATAAATTACCATCAACCTGCCTCTCCCTCCCCCCACCTCCGGCAACCCAGCTAACAATGACTAACAATGGCACTATGACTTGTCCTTTCGTTTATTGGCACGCGACCTCATCTTGGGCTGGGAGGACTGGCACTGGCCCTGGCTGGAGGAGCTGCTGCCACCCCCAAAGATGTTAGTCATGATCTCCGACAGCTCAGGGGTGTCCATCTTCGGCATCTGTATCTGCTCCATCTCCTTGCGGGTCTCTGGGTCGTTGAGGCGCGGCAGGATCATCATGAGCACCAGCGGCAGCACCGTCATTAGCACCATTGGGTTCATGAGTGTGTCGGTGAGCCGCCACTGCTCGCGCTGAAGGAAGTAACGGTACGGCCCAAGACTCTTCATCCGCAGCGGGTGTGGCATCTGCAGGAGTAAAGATTTTGTGAAGATATCTGCAACAAACCATCAGTGCTGCAGTGGGTGTGGGATCTGCAGGAGTAAAGTTTTTTGTGAAGGCTTATCTCCAACAGATCATCCTTACTGCAGTGGGATCTGCAAAAGTTGGATTTAGTGAAAACTTTATGGTAATACACCTTCAACATTTCCATGGGTGTGGCACCTGCAATAGTAAGTTTTGTGATGACTTTATGGCTATTGATGACGGTAAAGTTAGGGGCATACACTAAAGCTGCGCATGGCTTCGGTGCTCATCTATAGCCATCAGTATTGCAGGAGGTGAGGCATATGCAGGGATTGGCTTTTGTTTAGACCACTCATTGTACTTTGTGTGTGTGTATTTACCTACCTAGTTTTACCTAGTGTGTGTGTGTGTGTGTGTGTGTGTGTGTGTGTGTGTGTGTGTGTGTGTGTGTGTGTGTGAGAGAGAGAGAGAGAGAGAGAGACCACCTATATTTCCATGTGAGGCTGACAACCCAACAGTGGAAGAGGGGGAAGAAATTGACCACACAGTCACACTCTGCCCAATGTCATTAGCTAGTTCCAAGGGCTGTGCCATAACCCGATTTTTTACATATACCGGACATAATGCCTTAAAGAACTGACTTTATGCCACTCAGCAACGTAACCTATGCCACAATGAGAGGATGTGAGGGCAGTCAGTCAAACAAACCAATAAACAAAACAAACAAAAACAATGAAATGTAAAATAAATTCAACACATGGAAGGCCACGGACAAGTACACGTCAGGCTACAGACCGAGTCACTGAGTCATTATCTTTCTCAATACACACGGTGTGCCTCAGACTGCCTTTTTACAAGGACTGTCGCCTGACTGCCACCAATACACTTACTGCCTTGTTAAAAGTTATTAAAAGTCATTACATTGACTTTTGCAGGGCGAGTTGATGGCAGTAAGGCTACAGTGCTTGTAAAGCAGGCAAGTCCATGGTGCGCCATGTGAGTCAGGAAAGCTAACGACTCAGTGACTCGGTCTCCAGCCTGACACACACTTGTCAGTGGCCTTCCACGTATTGCTGTGTCTTTTCTGAATTTTATTTTTTTATTTTTTTTTCTGACTGGCCTCAAGTCCTTCTATTTTGGTGTAGGGTGTGTTGCTTAGTGGTGTAAAGTCAGACATAATGGTGATTGCTGAGCAAAAATTTACTCTAGAAGTGGAGTAAGTCAAATTTGACATGAGCTGAAACGATATACGTAAAGCGAGGTATTCCCATAAAGGAAAATATTACATCAATACTTTTTCTCACAAAAATGTGAGATTCCTACTTGCATTTTCTTAGCCAGAGGTCAATATGACGCATACATGATCCACATAATAACATGCGCTACTCATCTTTCATTTCACATCATAATTACAATAAAACTGGATTGTTTGAAGGATTTAAATTCCCTAATATGTGTAGATTTATTTATCTGCTTGGGAAGTTTCTCAATAAATAGTATAAATCTGAAGCCTGCTACTGATATTTATACAACCCTGAAGGTGAAGTAAGGGTTTCTGACTGTATTGAGACACACCCACACTCACCTGCACCACATTGGAGGGCTGGATGTGGTTGACGGCCCGTGCCCTGATCTTGCCCTTGGAGTTAATGTCGACACGCACCGGTTCGTACACGAAGGTGGGATTCATCACCTGCACCACATAGGACCCCGAAGGCAGATTGTTGATGATGAACGTCCCGTCCTCTCTGTGGGGCGAGGAAGATGGGTATTTGTGAGACAAGACACTCATGGTTTTGTACCTTGGCTGATTATGATAAAAATGGCACAAATGTCTTTTGCTGTAATGGATCTTAGTTGGTTCAGCATATCTTTTTTATAGTTACTATTTTCACTTAGGATAGGCATTTATTTTCATGCTCTCTACCATACATTTAAAATAAAAATCTTGTTTTAGTAAGCCACAATTCTGAACAGGCTGAATCATCAATCAGGTCACAGCTAACACTTAAATTGATCAAATCTCATACTGGATTGAGAAGCCAAATGTCAGAATGAATATTTATAAAACAAAGCTTACTATTTTGATTAGATATTGCAACCAAAATTATTCTGGTTATTGATTTATTTTTCTGGCTGTAGCACCGATAGGATTTCTTGAGGGGCCCTATGGACAGTACCAGCCCATTAGTGGCACAGGCTAATTTTATTTATAGTGGTTGCTGTGATGTATGAATTTTGCTTGGCCCATGCTGGCCCCCAGGTGCTTCTCTTTACCCAAGTCAATGAATTTAAGGCTGACTGCAGATCCGGACAGCATGTGGGTAATCTTCCACCACCCGGTGATGACTTGAAAAATCAGCGTGTTTCAGTGGGGATTTGAACCTAGTCCATGCTAGGCCCTTGGGCTCACCATGCCCGCGTGCTGACCACTTGGCCACTGCCTCCCCAAAGTAACTACTAATGAATGTAGGGGGGTAAAAAGTTATTTCTGAGAAAAACAATTGCCTGAATAATTCAAAACACATCAAAATCTGTCCACAAAATAGTTAAGTCCAAAAATAGGAGGGGTGCATAAAGTACAGCAATACCTCTGTTTATGAGTGCCTTACTTTATGAGTGTTTTGATTTATGAGCAAAAAAAAATGATCTAAAAATGTCTTGGTTTATGAGCACTAAGCTGGTGTATGAGCATCCTGTTTGTACAAGTCAAAGACCAGAGTTTAGGTTCTCTTTGTTCACCTCAAGACGAGAGCACTCAGAGCGGAATACAATGGGAATGGGTCTCAGTCCACATTGAACACCTGCGTGCTCGTTTCCACTTATGTTTGTGCTCTAGTGTGCACTCTTTGTGTTTTCAGCACTACAGTGTGCATTCATTTTGGTTACAAGTTTTTTGGTTAGCGAGCAAAATTCCAGAATGAATTAAACTCGTAAACCGAGGTATGACTCCAAATCTCTGTCCTGTTTCTCCTTTGCTTAAATGTTGGGGGTTGGGCGAGGATAGAATCATAAGGGGGAGGCAGTGGCTGAGTGGTAAGTGTGCTAGCGTCACATCCAGGAGCTCCAGGAGGGACACAGGTTCGAATCCTGACTGCCGCACAGCTGGGATTTTTCAGTCACTGCCGAGTGGCCTAAAACTACCCACATGTTGCCCTGAAGACCATCTATCAACTCAGACTCTAGATTACCTCTCCAAAGAGAGGCTCAAAGATGAGCTCCAGGGGGCAACATGAGCCAAAGCAGGTTGGCACCACTATAAATACTCGCCTGCATCAGAACAGGCTGGGCTGACCAACAGGCCCCACCAGGGAAAAGCCTAACAGCACAATAGGCCGCGACAAAAAAAAAAAAAAGGTACCCTGTTAGGCTAGGTTATGTTATACCTATGTTAGTTCAAAATACACAACACTTATGTCTAGAAAACTCCATAAAGTTTGGAAACTAGAGAATTTTTCCCTGTTGAAAGATTTGGAAGGCCTATATTTCAATCAATTTGCCTTCCCCACCCCAAAAAAGCGTATTCTCACAGGTTTCCATGTTTGTAAGGGATGGGGGAAGGAAACTGAAAGAAAGTGGATGAAGTTTATATTTATCGCAGGGTGCAGTGAGAGGCCAGGGCGCGGACACTAGGCCAAGGACAAGAAAACATTATTTCCTATTGTACACCCACCCCTTCCCCGCCCCAAGACTCCGTGGTGCCCCCGTGCCGCCCTGCTGAGGGGGGCGGCGCCACCCACCTGAGGAAGCCGTAGTGGCCGCTGTTGGTGAAGACCTTGGTGCTGGCGAACCACTCCGCGGGGGTGACTAGGGAGGAGTCTGGCCGCACGACCCGACCCTCGATCTTGTAGCGCTGAGTGGACCAGGAGAGCTCCCCGCCCGCCAGGCTATCGTCCTCGCCCTCAGCACACACCAGCGCCGCCACGCACGCCGCCCATAGCAGCCTGGTCAGCACGCAGCGCCCCATGATGGCAGGAAGGCCGCGCTGCTCTGTCACAAGACTGATTGTTGACACACCACCACCACTGCTGCTGTTGCTGCGAGAAATACCTCCCCGCAGAAATAAGTCGCGCTGATGTCCACCACGCCTGCGCACTGGGGAATACACAGCAGGAAACGTATTAATTTACCTGGAATGGAGTGATATGAGTAATAGTTAGGCCTAGGAATAGGGATTTTAGGATAGGGTAAATCTCCACCTTCCCTGCTCCTCCTCTTCCATTCTTTCCCCTCCCAGTATTTGCCATTTCCTACTGCCATTATATTTTGCATTTTCCCTGATGTCCCGCTCTCATCCTAGTTTTGTCCACTTGTGATCTTTGTGATGGTTGATATTACCTGCCCTATTCGTTTGTTATTAAGGCTTCTCTTGAATAAAATTGTTGCTCTGATGTTTGTACCATGTATTTGAGACGAAACAGGACAGGATTACGATAGCGGTGAGGGAAATATAGCAAAAGTAAGCAAGTTGAACCTCTATGCGAGCTATTTTGCGACTGCGAGCTGAATTAGAACACCACCACCACCAGCACCCTAGACACATTGTCGTACTCTGTCACACACCACCCAGTATTTTCCGGTTTCTGACCGATAACTACTGCAAACAGACATCAGTAATTAAAGTTTTTGACGATAAATTTAGTAGAATGTTGTTAATTGTGTGGTTATGACAATTCCAGGGCTAAAACCCATAAACTCAATGTTATGAGTACGGTAATCTGGTAACGCTGCTCGTCGTCTGCTGCAACGTCGCCCAACACACCCATCAGCTGCTGGTCGATAATTTCCCTAAAAAAGCTTATTTCCTGCACATTTCATGCATTGATTCTCTTTAACTATGGCTGTACTTTTTGTTTATTTATTCCATGCAAGGATTTGGTATAAATGGTGTTTTAAAGTGTGTTGTCTGCTTAAGGTGTCGTGTACTATATAAGTATTGACGCCCGCAAGCTTTGCAGGACAGACGGGAAGATGACATAAAATAAAATATTGTGGCTCAGCATTGCTCTGTAAGTGATCATCTAAGTAACAGATTCGTGATTATGTATTATTTCATTGTTTTCGTTTTAAGATGAGCATCCTAAACTTGTGGATTGCACCAAGAGTGTCACCGAAAGAGGCGTGCACCTGTCCACGTCCTGAATACTGGTTGGGGAAGGCGGCCATAGGGTGCAGGTGATGGTCCTGCGAGAAATACCTCCTTGGCTAAATAAGTCGCTCTGATGTCTACCCCGCATGCGCAAAGGGGAATACACAGCAGGAAAATGTATTAATATGCCTTATTTTCTTCTAATTTGTGATCTTTGTGATGGCTGATGTCAACCACAAGACAACAACACACCAAAGAACAGACTAAACGAGCAGGAATTGAGTGAACCGACGTGGGGTAATTCCTTCTATAAAATTTACCCTGTCCGTTTGTTATAAAGCCTTCTCTCAATTAAAAGTATTGCTCTGATATTTTTGCCATGTATTGGAGCCGAAACAGGACAAGTAAACGATAGCGGTGAGTCAAATATAGAAAAAATAAGCAAGTTGAACCTCTCACTGCGAGCTATTTTGCGGCTGCGAGCTGATTCCGACAACAGCGGGTCTTGGACAGGACGAGGTGTGTTCGTCGCCCTGTAGAGATGTTTTAAAGGTATCTTCCGTAGAGTAGCAATTGTCAGGTGATATATTTTGATTATATAACTGTGGGAAACGTATATAAATGGTTGACATAGCTGTGTGGTAACTGGATAGCCGAGGAAGCGGGTATGAATGGGGGGATGGTGTAATTAGTCGTCTACCTTTCAAACTTCTTGCACCTTTTTCTTTCTTTTCCTGTTTTAATGTTTCTCTCCGTTTTCATCTTTTCCTCTCACCTTTATTCTTTTCCTGTTTTAATGTTTCTCTCCGTTTTCATCTTTTTCTCTCCTTTATTCTTTTCCTGTTTTAATGTTTCTCTCCGTTTTCATCTTTTTCTCTCCTTTATTCTTTTCCTGTTTTAATGTTTCTCTCCGTTTTCATCTTTTTCTCTCCTTTATTCTTTTCCTGTTTTAATGTTTCTCTCCGTTTTCATCTTTTCCTCTCACCTTTATTCTTTTCCTGTTTTAGTGTGTTTCCCTTCTCTTCCACTTTATCTTTTTCTCGCACCTTTTCTGTTTAAGTGCTCGTCTCCTTTCTCTTCCTTTTTATCGTTTTCTCCTTTTTTTCTCTTCCTGTTTTAACTCTTCTCTCCCTTCTCTTCCTCTATCTTTTTCTCTCACCTTTTTCTTTTTTCTGTTTTAATGCTTGTCTCCTTTCTCCTCTTTTTTTATCTTTTTTCCTTATTTTCTTTTCCTGTATTAATTCTTCTCTATCTTCTCTTCCTCTATCTCTTTCTCCTTTTTTCTTTTCCTGTTTCAATGTTTGTCTTCCCTTCTCTTCTCTTCCTCTTTACCTTTTTCTCTTCCTTTTCTACCCTACCTGTAAAATTGTTTACATCATCTCTAATGACTAAGTCTAACATATGGCTAGTTGGTGAAGTTATTTAATTCACTTTGTTTGACATCTGATAAGATTCAAGAAGCTCACAGAAAGAAGCTGTGTTCCAGTTTTCATGATCATCCATCCATATCTTAAAGTCACCAACAATAAAAACTTTAAAAGATACCATATCAATTGAGTCCAACAATGCACTAAATTCATCAAAGAAGAGATTAACACTTGACTAAGGTGGCCTATAAATAACAAGGTATGATATCCACTGGTTTTGATACTTAAAATTAATGGTAATACTTTATAAGAAGTCCGCCTCCCCGTTCACCACTCCACCCCCCCCTACCCCCCAAGACAAGCCTGGGGAACTGTGGGGAACCAGGGTGTGGGGGGGGGAAGCCAAAATCACTGAAAAATGGGCTTCCAAAGAAAAATCCCTAAATGAAGGAAAATTCCCTAGTCTCAAAAGTAAGGAAAGTCCCAACTTTATAACTTAACAGCCCCCCTCACCCCCCTGCTAACCAAGGGGGGCGTAGGACCCCCCCACATGTATGATGTGCCGGAAAAATCGTGGTTTTTTTTTTCGGTGGGGAGCATATTTAAACTACTCCAACTGAACTTTACGACCTCCTAACCAAGGGGGCTATGGCCCTGGATTCCCCTGCTTCCAAAATTTCCCTAGGAAAATCCCTAAATTAAGGAAAATTCCTTACATGGGGGGGGTCCAGGGGGGGCACAGCCCCCCTTGGTTAGGAGGAGGGTCGTTAGCAGGTTGAGGGGGACTGTTAGATTATAAAGTTAGGACTTTCCTTACTTTCAAGACACGGGAATTTTCCTTCATTTAGGGATTTTTCTAGGGAAATTTTGGAAGCCCATTTTTCAGTGAGTTTGGCTTCCCCCCCCAAACCCTGGTTCCCCACAGTTCCCCAGGCTTGTCTTGGGGGGTAGGGGGGGGTGGAGTGGCAAACGGGGAGGCGGACTTCTTATAATGTATTACCAAATTAACTTCAATACATTCAAAACTTGATATTTTCACTCATGTCAACACCCTCAGGTGAGAAAAAATATTTGACAAGAATATACCTACACCACCCCCTTGTCTGCCCTCTCTGGGGCTGTGAAAGAAAGTGTGAGTAGCAGGTGTCATCTCAGTAACTACTTGTGTCATGCTCATTCAACCAGGTCTCAGAAATAGCTAAAATATCAAGTGATTGCTCATTTAACATTTCCCTGATTTGAATAGTCTTTTTTTTCCCACAGGTTGAATATTAACAAAAGCACAATTTAAATATTCAATAGTAGACCTAGAATCCATGATCCATTATCGAATCCAATTTACTTAACTCAGCAGTGAAAGCCTTACAACATCTGGCACTGACTCATTGATTTACCTCCTCCCTTCTCTGTCTGACACAATTAATACATATCTGCGTGTTCGAGGAACAGTCACCAGTTCTATGATAACCACAACAGATACCACATACAACATCATCTTCCTTAAAATTACAGTTTTTTTGAGGTGTGGCCATGCCTTTGACAATGATAACATGTCAACACATGATATCTATTCCCAAATCTGATATCTACCCCAGTGCAATAAAATTCCATCACCATGATCATGAATTGCCCTACGAACTTCAGGATCACATTTGATTACATAATGAGCTGTATGACTTGCAGCTGGTTTCTTGAACAACAGTGTCATTTTCTGAGACACATCAGAAATTGAATTCTTTTCAATAACTGCATAAATAACATCCTCCTCCTCTTCGTGTATGTTACATATCATGATTTTTGGCTGCATTTTCTTCATTTTCTTGGTCACAGCACCACCCACATTATCTTGAATCAATGTCGCTGCACTGTCTCTACACTCCTCATCCAGAAAATTAACCACCAGGTTACCAGTCTGGGAAAATCTAGTGTCAACAATAGGTATATTCTTTAGCATTTCAGCCGCTTCTTTCTTTTTCTCACTAATCTTAGTAGTTGGTTTTCTTTCTCTCACTAATCTTAGTAGTTGGTTCCTGGGATTTGATAACAAGCAGATTCTTCTTAATACTATCAGCATATGTTCCTTTATTGTCATTAGAGCATGTGAGAGTAGAAATTGTCCCATTAAGTACATCAATTTTCCTTGACAAATTTTTTAATTCACCCTCAACTCCTTAGCCAGTAGCATAACCATTATCAGCAATAGTATTCTCAAGTGCAGCGATTCTAGCATTCTGCTTCATTGTTAGGTCTTCAAGTTGTGCAACAAGCTTTTGAGCAGCCTCCAAATCATGTGAAATTCCAAGAATCCTCACATTACAACCATCACCGTACCAATGTAATTGCTCGTTATCAATTATATACTCACTAGGACCTTATATGTACTCTTCTCCATTTTTTCACAACAAATATGGTACCACATTTTACAGTGGTCACACAACATTGCTTGATCATTATCACATACCTGTTCATCACACCCAGGACAAACATGACCATCATCACATGTACTGGTGTTGCCTCGGGTGCCCCCAGTTGGGCCACAACTATCGCCATTACCCCCACCTGTGTTTACTTTCATAGTAACACTAGTGTTCCTTATTTGATCATGAATTCCTTGAGAGACCATCACCCAACCAGTGATGCCAAGTCTGCTAGTCCCTCCCTGAAAGATTTTTCACACCATGTTATGTGACACTGACTATGCCACTAAATCCTTAGCACCACTATCAGCAAAAACGTTTCACCAGTACACACACTTTCCAGGCATGGGGCAGGAGGCAGCGATGGCAAAGGTGGTGGCATGGGGGGTGCTGGTAGCTCTGGTCACCACGCCCCCCCTCACCAAGGCACTGGTCACTGAGGCCCTCTCCTCCCAGGCCCTCTCCTCCCAGCTCTTCATCCTCCCTCTCACACATCTCAATTTTAGCTTCCCGTCCCCAGGTAAGAATAAAGGAAAGCTTTGGGAGCACAGGGGGAGGGGTTTTAAGTTTGTGGGGAAGCCTTATTTTCACATTGCCACATCTACAGAAGCTGTAATAATGTATGGAAGTGATGAAATAACCAGAAATGCATGTGACAACATCAGCGGGGGGGCAGGGGGGCAATGTGTGTTACAAGGGTGTAGGACTGTCTGGTGAGTCCTAATGGTTGGGGAAGGGTATTATCACATTGTATTGCGTCACTGGGTGATGTAACCATGTTTATGAACTTACAAGTGATTGTTATGACAGCTGGACACCACTGGCCATCTGCTGCTGAAAGGATCAGAGCAAAAAAAAAAGTAAATAAAAAGATTAAAGTAGATGTGATTCTAATGATTATTATTTTCCATAATTTTAGGTTAATTACTAACTTTATGCAAAAAGAAAATAATAGAAAATGATTGTTGGTGTTAAATTGCCTTTCGGTTAAGAATATTTTTTGCCTTAAATCATCTTGTTGTGGATTATGTTAAGAAGCACCTCTTAGTATCTTGCCTATATATGATAGCAGAAATAAACTCGTTATATTTTCATTTTGGTATGAGAGATTACCATATGTGCAGACCCAACCATGACCTTTATATCCATACAATTACTATATAGCAGACTTTTTTTTTCTACATTTTTTTTTTTTTTTTTTTTTTTTTTTTAATGCCCTTGAGCTGCTTCCTTTCCTGAAAAAAAAAATAAATAAAAAGTTAGACATAACCATTACCTATATCTCCATACATTAATTTCCAGGGGTGTCATACATACCCAGCCTCGTGAACAAGCCAGACCTACCCAGCTGGCTCCACTACTCCTACTCTGCTGCTGTTGTGACCGGCTTTGTCTATGGTGTAGCTCCTGAGGGCCTGCAAAACTTTCAGGTAACTTAACGTTGTTGCATGTTAGTTTGTGTGGCTTGTTTATTGGGGTGTGGGTGTTACAGAGGCACAAACTGGTCATATGTTGAGGGTGGCAATGTTTGGTGGTTGTTAGAGAGAGAGAGAGAGAGAGAGAGAGAGAGAGAGAGAGAGAGAGAGAGAGAGAGAGAGAGAGAGAGAGAAACTAATTGGGTCATCCGTCACAGCTGGGGGTGGTGGCGAAAGACAAACACACGTACCAGACCGCTCACAGAGTCTTCAAGGTTGATGTCCTCCAGGAGCCTCGTGAGTCTCTCCATTTTTGGTTGCAGTTCTTCTGTGTTCAGATTGTTGCACTTATTCTGTTACTTGTTTAGATAGATGTATTTACCTACCTAGTTGTAATTTTACAGGGCCTGGGCTTATGCTTGTGTGGTCCCGTCTCCGTATCTATAATTATCCAACTTTTCCTTGAAACTTTGCACACTCTTCGCTGATACTATTTCTTCACTTAATCTGTTCCAAACCTCTATATTTCTTTGTGGGAAGCTATATTTCTTTGTCTCTTGAGCATCTTCCCTTCCTCAACTTTTTACTATGTCCTCAAGTATTCCTGCTGGAAGGTTCCTCTCTTAGTAGCAATTTCTCGTTATCTACTTCTTCCATTTTACTCAATAGCCTCTATATTTGTATTAGGTCTCCTCTTTCTCTTCTTTGTTCTAGTGTTGGCAAGTCCATTTCCTTTAGTCTCTCTTCATATGTCAGTCCCTCCAGTTCTGGAACCATTTTTGTTGCCATCCTCTGTATTCTTTCTAGTTTCATTATGTGTTTCTTCATATGTGGAGAGCACACTGTTTCTGCGTATTCTAGTTTAGGTCTGATCATAGTAGTTACTAATTTTTTCATCATTTCTTTGTCCATGTAGTGGAATGCTATGCCTATATTTCTCACCATGTTATATGTATCACCAAAGATCTGATTTATATGACTTCCTGGTTGCATATAATCTTGCATTATTACTCCCAGGTCTCTCTCTTCATTTACTTTCTTTAATATTTCACCATCTCCCATTTTATATGTCCATTTTGGTCTTTCTACACTTTTTTCATTTCCATAACATGACATTTCTTCACGTTGAATTTCATCTCCCATTTCTGACTCCATTTCCAAATCTTGTTTAAGTCTTCTTGCAGCTCCTTGCAGTCTTCACTGTTTCTTATATGTCTTTGCAGTTTAGCATCATCTGTGAACAGGCTCATGTAGCTGTTTATTCCCTCTGGCATATCATTAATATAGACTAGGAAGAGTACTGGTGCTAAAACCGACCCCTGGGGCACTCCACTTTCCACTGTTCTCCATTCCGATCTAGTGTCCTTAACCATGGTTCTCATCTCTCTTCCTCTTAAGTAGCTTTCCATCCAGCACTTCATTTTCCCTCTCAATCCTCCTTTGTTTTCTAGTTTCCACAGCAGTCTTGAATGGGGAACTTTGTCAAATGCCTTCATTAAGTCTATGTAAATGCAATCCACCCATCTGTCTCTTTCCTGTAATTTGTCCGTCACTCTTGAGTAAAAGCTCAGCAAGTTTGTCACACATGAGCGGCCTTTCCTAAACCTATATTGATTGTTTGTGATTAGATTATGTTCTTCTAGAAATTTCATCCATTGTTCTTTTATTAATTTCTCACATATTTTGCATACTACGCTGGTCAGAGACACCAGTCTGTAATTTAGGGGTTCTTCCTTTTTTCCACTTTTGTATATAGTGTGTGTGTGTGTGTGTGTGTGTTTATTCCTGTTCCTACTAATTTTTCCTTTGTATGTATTGTTTTGTAGTTACTTCCATTTACAGTTTTATTTCCATTGTGTGTTCTGATTGAGGCTATTAGTAGCATAGTTGAATAAGCTCTGAAAATGTATGTGGGGGAAGAAATGCTCCTTAAGTTTTGTAGCTTTCAAGTTGGCAAATTTTTCCTCGAATAGATTTTCCTTGTTGCATCTCATGTTCTCAGCTTGCTGCCAGGAAGTAGCAGCTTGGGGAATGCATTAGTTTTTACAGTAGAGGAGGCAGCTCAATGGGTCAAAGAGAGCATTATTTCTGTGCAAAGAGAAAAAGCAAGGGTATTACTGTCTACTCATCATGACTTACTGGAGGGCCTTGACCAACTGTGTTACTTATATCCTCAAGTTGTATACTTTGTATTGCTTTTTTATTATTACATTTGTAATTTTTTTTTTTTTTTTTTTTTTTTTTTTTTTTTTTCAAACATATAGTATATTCAATTTCTTATTTATTCTTTTAACATAGTGTATTTAATTTAATGTTGATGTTTTGGAACACTTTTTTTTCTATATTTATATAAATCCTTCCCCAAACACAACACTGTTTTATTGTCCATTTGTGCTACTCATAAAATACTACAGAATATCAAGATTTTTATTCTCCAGTCACAACAATTTATATATCCAAAGTATCCACAAAATTTTCATTATCTATGCAATTTTAGTCTTGAAGTATCATTGTGATTCCCCACTTTGACAACAGCAAATAGGGATCCTTCATGATTGATGATGATGATAAGGGAGATGATGATGGTGACAGCAACCGTTTTACCCCACACCTCACCTTTACCACCTCAGGGAAGCCATTTGAGGTGCGCTTCAAGATCAAGAACATGAATGTGGAGGAGCTGCTGGTGGGGCGTCGCTGGGACCTCCTCCACAATGTCATCAACAACGACCTTTGGAACAAGAGTGCCCATGACCTCACTGTGACTTACCTGGCCTCAGCAACCCAGCATGGTGACCGCCTTCCAGCCAGTCCAGACCAGAAGGAAGGGTAAGTCTTTGGCACCTGTCAGGGAGGGAATATTTCAACAACAACACGAGAATGGGGTTCAAACCTGGGCCCCAGAAACAAGAGGTGGACATTCTAGCATCGCGCCAAAGGGTACCCCCATGGTTTAAGGCCTCTGGAGTCTGTTCTGTATCTAGTGTCATTATACACCTTGTCCTTGTACTTGTACCTGAATACTTTATGTAGTAACTGGTAGGAAGTCATAAACATGCTTTCTTGGCTTGCTGTTCTGTGCTAATGTATAAAGTGTGGCACCTCTGAGCCAGCAAGTGAGACTGGTCAGACCAGCTTAACACAACCCATATTAGATGGAGTATGTGTCTTTAAGTGTGTTTTTGTTAGTGTGTACTTCTATTTATAAAGGGTTAAGTCATGTTATAAGTGAAGTCTGTTCCTCTATTTTTATCATATGGGATGAAGCAAAACATTTCTCAACTGCCACCTTGCAAATGTTGATAATCTTACTTTACTACAACTAAACAAAGGGAAGAGAGAGTGAGTTGCCTCTAACCCTGGGCTTATCCTTAAAAACTTAGCTCTGACATGAAGGAAGGATGAGACACCTTGTCCTTGGTGCAGTTTTAGAGCTCACCATAGCTGGTTTGTAAACTCCCAAACCAAATGGCAAAGACTACTAAAATTCCTTGTATAGTTTGGAGTTCATAAACAATCTAACAAACTTTTGGAAACATACAGGAAATCTCTTTAGTATTGAGTGCTGAGTAGAAAACTTGTCATACATGGATTGCATAGGATTGATAATTTGATTTGTTGCTTAAAATGACACTGTGTTGGACTGTGGAACCTGATCCAGCTTGTCTTAGTACTCAAAAACTCGGCCCCAAGAAGAAGAGAGTTAGTGGTCTTCCTCTTACATATCTTAACCCCTTCCTGGCGGCAGGGCAGATATATGTAGTACCAAATAAAAAATCGTCTATAAATAGACTGCCGACTTTCAGCCATTTTGTCTATATTAGTGTCCCCATATTTGGGCATTCCAGATTGATGTCTATATGTAGACTCTGCTGCATACTTATTGGTTTCTGATACAATAAGATCCAGCAGTTCATCATCAAACATGGCAATAAATATTTCTAAAGGTGACTGATCATCTTCCAGGGTAAGTTTGATATCATTATCTCCCATAAAGGGAAAAGGCTCTTTGCTTACAGCTGATTGACCTTGCCAGTTATACTGGATATCATCATCAACCTCCCCTTCTTCCTCAAATTCAGGCTCTGATTCTCTATCAGTGTCAGTACTGATGCTAGATGAGTCCGAATCACCAAAATCATCCAAAATATCATCTTCTACAATCTACATCATGCACCAGCAAAGCCATTATATCTTCCGGCTTTACAAGTCTCTTTCTGTTTGACATATTAGCCTAGGAAAAAAAGATAAATGAAAAAAAAAATGCAAGAATCCCCAGAGTGTTAGCTGTAGTGCTAAGCATGTCAGCCACCGACAAAGGACAGACGGTATCTGTCACTGCCTTGTATTCTTGGCTGGTATCTGGAGGCTGAACAGGCGTAAGATGCCAAATAACACTTTATGTGATTGATTTTGTCAGGAGAAAGGAAGCATCTATATTTATATCCTCTTACAACTTAGTGTAGTCATATGAGAGCGAACGTCTATGCATGGACTCGCCGACAAATAGTCCCATTTTCGGAATGTCTATACATAGATCCTCCGCCGGGAAGGGGCTTAGAATGCCTTTGTTGTATGTATTCTTTATCTGACTTTTGTGCATGTACTTACTCCCTTTGTAGTGTGTGTTTTTAAGTGAGTTTTGTGTGTTTGTCATTTTTTTCTACTTACAAAAGGTTAGGTCATGTAAAAAGTGGCATCTGTAATATTTTTTATTTTAAGGAATAGGGGTTGAAATAAGATCTACATTTTTCCTACAATGCCTGGACTTAGTGTGATGTACACATTAGCTTATTAGATAATTTGTCATCAGGAATCAGTAATAAGGAGCATTTTAGTTTGACATACATACTGACTTATTATCAAAGGTGGGCATTCCGCAGTATAAGTCCGCTAATCGCCAATCTGTTAATAGCGGACTAACAAAAATATTGCAGAATAGTGTTAGTGGAAAATTTGAAAAATAAGTGGATTTGCAGTTAGCAGAATGCCAAAATTATAGTCTGCTAATGCAAACTTTCAAAAACTGCTAACAATGAAATTTCTGGGAAATTCAAGAATATGACTGATGATAACTATGAGAAGCTGGTGTTTGTCAATGGAAACATGCCGCTTGAAGGGGAAGTGGCTGTGTCAGAGGGAGAAGATGGAAGAGGAGGACAACAATGACTAATGGCTGTAATGAGGATTCTGTATTTTGCTGTTTTAAAACTTCTGTTATATATAGAAATATATAAAATAAATATATATATATATATATATATATATATATATATATATATATATATATATAGATATATATATATATATATATATATATAGTAAATATATATTGTAAGGTATTTTTGTTGGAAATTATGTTTTTAACTACCAATAAAGGGTTAGCGGACTTCATTAGTGGACTAAAATTATTTATAAGCATTAGCATTAGCGGATTTGCGATAGCGGACTGGCAAAGCCAGAAAATTTGCGGATTAGCGATAAGTGGAATGCCTAACAAAGTTAGCGGAATTGCAAATTGCGGACTAAATTAGCAGGTGCCCACCTCTGCTTATTAGATCATTTGTCATCAGGAATCAGTAATATGGAACATGGTTTTAAATGTTGATTGAGAAGTTGAAGAAGCTGTTGTGGCATTAGAGGAGTAAATGGGAAGTTGGAAAAGCTGTTGTGGCATTAAAAGAGTAAATGAGAAGTTGGAAAAGTTGTTGTGGCATTAAAAGAGTAAATGCCTGAAGCTGACTGGCACTGCTGAAGGTCATGATCCCGTCCCCAGGGTGTATGTTAGCTATGGAAGCTCGGTTCCCTTCTCACCGGCCCTGCTGGAGCTGGAGAAAGAAGTGGAGCCTCTCTGGGACCACCACCCATGCCCCACCTACTTCAAGAAGACCTCCTATGAACGCTTCTTCCGCCAGCAAGGTTTTGCCATTGACTGGTGTAGCTTCAGACTGGTAGGTCTGTTTGTCTAGACCATTGGCTCCCAACCTTTTATTCAGGTGACCCCAACCATGCATCTTTAGACATGACCACAACCCCACTAGTTTAGTTGTATATGTGTTATGATATAATGACACCATGTTTGATATTTTGAGGTCTTGGCAACCCCAGGAAAAACGCTTGGGGTCACGACCCCAGGGTTGGGAAAGGGGGGTCTAGACTGTCTATGTCTCCTCCTGCATCCTGTCTCCTCTGGAGCTTCTCTCAAGGGGGTGACCATTGCAGAAGTGTCTCCAGTATTAGTGATTATGTTATTTTAGTGGTATATTTTCTGTTATTCCTTTTTACAGTGTTACTTATCACAGCATGTTACTGCAGTGATTTATTTTTGTTATTTCATACAGCATTACTTATTGCATGGTGATGTCTTGATGACTTGTGTTTATCATTCTTTATACAGTGTTAGTTATTACAGTTTGTCACTTTATTGGCTTACTTGCTATTCTTTGCAGCAGGGTTGTTAGGTCTTGCAGCATTTCATTGTTATTCTTTTTAGAGTGCTTGTAGTTATTGCACCATGTCACCTTAGTGATTTATAGTTATGGCACCTTGTTACTTAAGTGAGTTATGTTTGTTATTCTACCTTACAATGTTAGCTATTACAGTTGTGTTATTTGAGTGGTTTCTTATTCTTTTTTTCTTTGTTATTTATTGCATAAAGTTATTTTACAGTACTTGTAATTGCAGTGTGTTATTTTAATGATTTATTTTTTTATTCTATATTATGGTGTTATTACAATGTGTTATTTTAGTGTTTTTGTTATTGTTTTCTAGTGTTAGTTATTGCAGCATGTTACTGTAGTGCTTTCATTTTGTTATTCATTATTTCATTGTTGTTGCAGTGTGTTAATTTAGCTAATTGTTTTTGTTATTTTCTTCTCTGGATCTGGACGATAATGTGCAGGGCACCCGTACAGGTGCATAACACACATTACTTGCTTTAGCGTGTTATTTAATGATTTAATTTTGTTGTTCATTTTTTTCAGTGTCATTTATTGCAGCATGTTACTACTATAATGATTTTTCTATATTTTATTTTATGGTGTTAGTTATTGCAGTGTGCTATTTTACATTTTTATTTTGTTTTAGTGTTAGTTATTCTGGCATGTTGCATTGGTGATAACTTTTTGTTATCTTTTTTTACTGTGTCATTTATCGCAGCATGTTATTTTAATGAATTTGTTATTTTTTCAGTGTTATTTATTGCAGCATTTTTTTTTATGATATTTTAGTGACTTTATAATGATTTTAAGTCTTGAAGCAGTTTATTGTAGTGACTATTTTGCTACTCAATCTGGTATTTAGATATTGCAACATGTTACTTACATGGGATGATATCGTAAGACTGTCCAAATGGAGAGGCTTTTTAGGAATATTGTTTGTGGTTGAATGTGTGGAAATGTAAGGCAATGTCCTCTACTCCCTCACAGCACAACAACACCAAGGAGTCCGAGAGGATGAGGCAGAACTTGATGGCGAAGGAGGCCGATCTCAAGTCCCCCGTCATCTCGGCCTTGGAGAATGAGGGGCGACTCCACCTGCTGAGGAGGGATGAGGTGAGGGGCTTGGAGGAGGAGCAGGTGGAGCAGCATTGATAACACCCTTGATGTGTTCCATGTAGGGGAGGTGTTTTGGTGGTGTGGTGTGGCAAGAATCTGATCCTGGTGGTCTGTCCCTCAGGTTGAGAAGCGTTCCTACACCTTTGACGTGGTGCACACCATCCTGGTCCCTCTGGTGGTGATGCTGGCGCTGCTGGGGCTGCTCACCCTTGCCATGTGTTGTCACCGCACCAACATGTGAGTCTACCCATCTATTGTTATTATCATTATTACTCATTATTATTATTGTTATTCAGATGGATGGGGTGGAAGGTTGTTATTCGTTTATATATACAGTCATCCCTCAAATAGTACGGTTTCCAGTAGTTCGGTTTTGGTTTTATGTGGATTTTCTAAGAAGATTTTTTAGGATTTTTAAATTTCCCGACGAGCAGGAAATTTAAAAATCCTAAAAGATCTTCTATGACAAACCATAAAAAACCGAAACCGCACTATTGGAAACCGTACTATTTGAGGGACGACTGTATTTTATTTATTTATTTATTTTATTTATTTTTCTTTTTTCTTTTTACATATCCCAAAGAGGTGTGTTATTGATATGATGATGTGCTGAATGAGATGTGTTTCTGCCAAGTCTGTATGTTAGGATTGTGACATATCTTGAAGAGGTGTGGTTATAATAGTGTGCTTGATGAGGTGTGTTTCTGCCAAGTCTGTATGTCAGGATGTGTGATGTCTTTATATTAGCACTGTGTCATATCCTGAAGAGGGGTGCTGGTATAATGATATGCTTGATGAGGTGTGTTTCTGCCAAGTCTGTATGTCAGGATGTGGGAGATGTGTCTAATCTCAGCTTAACTTCACAACTTGTAGGGATCAGCGCTCCAGCAACTTTTTCGACGAACTGTTTGATGACTTTCCACGGTAAGAGGCTGCCGAGAGTGTGGGAGTGAGGCGTGTGGTAGCTCTTGAACTAACTGAACCTTATCTCACACTGAAATGGAGTGCCCTAACCCAGTATCACATTTCTGAGCACCATGAAAGCTGTTATAGACACTAATGTAGACCTTTTTGTGTGATTTATTATTCTTGTGAACTTGTATTGCACTGAAATACAAAAACATAAAGGAGAGCAGGATATTGAGGAACAAAATCAATCTTGGTCAGGGAATGTTTGCTAAGTTGTATGCATCTTTCCTATTGTTACTTATTATACGGGAAAGAAATCTGAAAAAAATTGTGGTCAAAATTAGTTAAAAAAAATTATAGCTTGAGACCAACCAAAATATGTAATGTCCATCAGTTTTTCGTTTTGATGCCTGGGTCATTTTTAAACCTCATCTCATTTTCCCAAGGCTTTCTTTGCCTGGTAAAGTGTGAGTTGGAATGGTGCGTACAAATTGGAGAGTATTTCCTGTGCAAGAGTCACATTTTACCTTATTAATATTATACTTACCTTACAAGACCTTACCCTACCTTACCTTACAATACCTCACCCTATGATACCTTACCTTACAATACTTTACCTTACCTTATGATACTCCACCTTACAATACCTTACCTTACCTTACAATACCTCACCCTATGATACCTTACCTTACAATACCTTACCTTACCTTATGATACTCCACCTTACAATACCTTACCTTACCTTACAATACCTCACCCTATGATACCTTGCCTTACAATACTTTACCTTACCTTATGATACTCCACCTTACAATACATTACCTCACGAAACCTTAACTTATAATACCTTATGATACCTTAAAACACTTTCCCTTATGATACCTTACCTTACCTTACAATACCTTACAATACCTCACCCTATGATACCTTACCTTACAATACCTTACCTTACCTTACGATACCTCACCTTACAATACCTTACCCCACCTTACAGTATCTTACTTCATGATACCTTACCTTGCAGTACCTTACATTACAATATATTACCTTACCTTAAAGAAATATTACCATACCTCGCCTTACCTTACCTTACTTTACCTCACCCCACCTTATAATACCTTTCCTTATGACATCTTACCTTATGATACTTTAACTTATGATACCTTAACTTAGGATACCTTACCCACAATACCTTAACTTGCAATACCTTACCTCATAAAGATACTGAAGAGGTCATGGTAATAGTTCCCTGTGCCCTGATGGTTTCAATAACACAATAATCCAACACAGCACACAGCACCAGTCACACGGAGGGCCACAGAAGGATGCCTGCAGAACATTGCCTTCCTGTAGACACTCACAAGCATGGTGTGTTCGTCATCAGCACGCCGTTTAATTTCTTTCATCTTTATTACATTGGGCTTGGGTGTGATTTTTAATATATTTTCTGTCTAACTGAAGTAATATATTGTTAACCCGGTAGCAGCGACGGGCCAAATTTGTGGCTTTACCATGTAGCAGCGACGGGCAAAATTTGTGCCATGATATAAACCCCAAAAAATAGATGATACATAATCTGATCACAAATGCTTTGATATATATTATGAAATGGTTTGCGTGAGGGTGATTTTTTCTCATTTTTCTCGCTTGGAGGGACCATTAAGAGACATGATCCCCGCTGCTACCGGGTTAAATAGGTATGCTTTTACATTTTTTTTCAGCTAATACACTTTACAGTAAATGGAGAATTGAAATTGGGTATTGTGTGTTGCTGATAGACTACCAAGAAGATAAAGGTCCATGTTTTCAAATGCTTTCGGCTCTCACGACCTATAATTCTAAAGACCACAAAGGAGACTAATCAGGTTCCCAAGACCACAAAGGAGACTAATCAGGTTCCCATAAGTGTTTTCCCATTCATGGTGCAGAATCCTTGTCAAACTACAATAGTGAAACCAAATTGGCGAGTCCGTTGTGACATTGGTTCCTGCGGGTCCTTTCCTGCCCTCTGCTCTGCCACACAGTCCCAACACCTATCCCCTCCTCTCATATGTTAGCTATAGGTAACATATGAGGGTAAAAAATAGGTGTTGGAACTGTGTGGCATATCAGAGGGGAGGAAAGAACCCACAGGAACCAACGCCTAAATGTACTCACCTATCTGGTTTCACTGCTACTTGGGCCATAAAACTACACTGGGAAATAATAACACAGCCTCTATAAAAACCTTGGCAAATGTGGGTGTGTAAGCCTGAAATGTCTGAGAATGAGCCAAGTATTTGTTGTACACTAAAAACACTGCATGCTCTTTTCACCCTCAAACAGGCTTC
Organism: Eriocheir sinensis; assembly: GCF_024679095.1. Lineage (NCBI taxonomy): Eukaryota > Metazoa > Arthropoda > Malacostraca > Decapoda > Varunidae > Eriocheir > Eriocheir sinensis. Next base: position 2,643,792 of record NC_066561.1, read on the forward strand.
CCAAGGGACAGGAAATCCAGATAGTGCAGTACGCCAGCTTCCACCGTGCCACCGAGGCTCTGAGGTTCCTGAAGGGGCGCGAACACTCCCCGCACCCCTCCACAGCCACCACCACCACCCAGGTCGACACACTTACCCGCTCCCGCACTGCCAGCCCCTCCTCCACTCTCCCCAGGAACTCCACTCTCGGGTAAGGCCATTGCTATCATCATCGTGGGGCAGAGGAGAATGGGTGGTGTCGTCGTTATTATCACTCAGTAGAATCAGGGTGGGAAGGCAAGGTGTCAGGTAGAGTCATTGTTAGCATTATCGCTGGTCAGGCAAGGTTGGGAGGGGAGAAAACTATCTACACATTATCTTGGGTAGCGTCAATGTTATTTTCATCATCACCATGTAGAGTCAGTGTGGGAAGACAAGAACAACAACTAGCCATTATCTTGAGTAAAATCATTGCTATCATCACTGGTCTGGCAGGGTGGGGAGCCAAGAGGACCAGGTAACCATATTCTCAGTCACTGTTATTGTCATCATATCCTAAGGCAAGGTAGAGAGCCTAAAAGATCATGTAACACTTTTGTGACAGCCTTGGGGAAAGATGATTACAGGCAGCTACCACCCTGTCAGTCCCTTTATAGTATACAGTCAAATAAAGACACAAAAAACCACCCTGTCAATCCCTTTATAGTAGTATACAGTCAAATAAAGACACAACTCCATATCCCAAACCTTCTTTTAACATGCAGTGGGATACAAACACATCTCCAAATCCCAGTCTTCTTTTAACATGCAGTGGAAAACAGTCACATCTCTGAATCCCCAAGTTTCAAGTGCTAAAAGTATAGAAAAAAAATAAATAGCATGCAAAACTAATAATTAATAGGAAACCCAAATCTAAAGGTCTGCAAGATTAGTAAGACTGCTCCTTGATTCGGTTTGGTTTCTGCACACACCTTGGTAGACATGGAGACAGTGTGTTGAAGAGGATTTTGCAGCATTAGGCACCGGAGAGGCTGAAGCGATGGACAGAAACAGTTGGAAGCATATCATCGACTCAAACCGCAGTGCCATCTGAAATTGACCTCTCTTTTTCCCATTCTTCTTTACTTTCTTATATAGGAGCAGAGATAGTGGGCTTTTTTGTTTTTATTTAGTTTTACCCTCTAGCTGCTTCCTTAATCCAGTAGCAGCAGGGATCATGTTTCTTAATGGTCCCTCTATGCAAGAAAAATGAGAAAAAATCATCCCTCACACAAACCATTTCATAATACATATCAAAGCATTTGTGATCAGTTTATGTATCGTCTATTTTGTGGGGTTTATATCATGGCACAAATTTGGCCCGTCACTGCTACACGGTAAAGCCACAAATTTGGCCCGTTGCTGCTACACGGTAAAGCCACAAATTTGGCCCGTCGCTGCTACACGGTAAAGCCACAAATTTGGCCCGTCGTTGCTACACGGTAAAGCCACAAATTTGGCCCGTCGTTGCTACACGGTAAAGCCACAAATTTGGCCCGTCGCTGCTACCGGGTTAACTGAAAAAAAGAAAAAAAAGAGAGATGATGATGACGACTCTCTTTACAGGAGCCGCCGTTTTGAGGATTACGCCACACTGAGCAGACCAGACCCTCCCCCCTACCAGCGCAAGTGAGTGTGTGTTGGGCTCGTCTTCAGCCTTCTTGACTCTTTCTCTTTCCCCCGAGTGTGTCATGCTTTCATCTGTTCTTTTCTAACCCTTCATACTTTTTCTTCATGATGTTGGGCTTCCCTTGTTTTCTTATCTTATTATTATTATTCTCTTATTTCTTCTTCATCTCCTCATTTTTCCCTTTTGAGCGTGTTGGGTGTCTCTTGTGCTTTACCATTTCCTGTTTCTAGTTTAACATTTTGTGCTTTCTTTTTTTCTGTTGTGCTTTCTTTTGCTCTTGTGTATTCCTTTATATTCCACTATGAACCTCTTGTGCTTCCTTTCCTAATTTTGTATTCTTTTATATTCTCTATTGGACCTGTTGAGTTTTCCTTTTTGTCCTTCCTTATGCTTTCATGTTTTTCCTTGTATTTGTTAAGCTTTACTTTTTGCTCCTCTATACTCAGATTTGTGTTTTTGTTCTCTATCATTTCCTCTTTCTCCTTTACCTTGTGCTGGCTTTTGTTCTGTATTGCGTATTTCTTCTTGAATGCTCCATGTTTTCTTTTTACTCTTCCTCGTCAGGCTTCTTGAAATGCATCAGGCTTGTGCTTTTCTCCTCCGTTAAAACCTCTCTCCCTCTGGGCTTCCTGTCACACTTTGCTCTGATTTACTTTCATGGCTCACCTCACTGGCAGCTTCTTATATTACTTTGTGTTGGTTGATTTTGAGTGTGCTATAACTTTTGATTTCTGTGTCTATAAAATGCTGTGACAGAGTAGGAGAGAGTTAACAATATGCAGCTTTGAAGTAGTCGCTGTGTTCTCATGAAATTCCAGATGTTTTCTTTAGGTATTTTGTCCGAAAGCTAGCAAGGTAAGAAAGCGGTTTTGTAATGTGGCCATAATTTCAGGGTTTGGATGGTGTGAAATTAGCTCTGTGAGACATTTCATTGTGTAAGTTGCCTTATCTTGTAACTGAGAATTAACGTCTAGATTCCGTATTAATGCACACAAAAAAAACAAAAAAACAAAACAAAACAAAAAAAAAATAGGTTGCCAACGATGATGAATATATTTTTTTACCCTCTCAGTGGCATGACTTAGAAAAGGAATGTTGCAGCAGTGTAGTGATTCCATTTTCTTTCTCTCACCTCCCAGTGGCATGACTCCAACCCGCTGAAGAGGACTGAGCCTGATCCCTTCCTGCCACCTGCCCTGCTACCTGAGCTTCACACCTGAGCAGCAGAAGCCCCAGCATGTGTTAGCCTAGGAACAGGTGCATGTAGGTGGCAAAATCATACACTAACAGACTAACCCGGTAGTACATGAACTATACACTAAAAAACAGTAGCCAAAGCAAGACTAACACATGCTAACGTAAACCAGTCACCATACCATTTTTTTTACATGAGTCCAGTCAGAACAAAGTAGATATAGCAGTTTTTAAATGTAGTTCCTTCCTTTCAAATGCAAACATGTTATCGAATAATGTCTCCCATATCTTAATTCTTAACATTGCCTAATTGACTTATGAATCTACAATCTATACAAAGAATGCCAATAGAGCTGATTAGTTTTTTATCTCATGCTTTATAATATATTTCAAAAGGTGTCATATTAGTAAGGAAAGTGAGCACAAAGGCAGTATTTGAAACCATTAGATTATACCCATAATTTCTAGTCATAGCTATTGGTCTACAAATTATATATTAGCAAGCTCTAGTCAAAACCATTTGCCCATATGAGGTTTTCTATTTATTATGTATTTTATAAGATGTCTTGTCCTTATGTCTCCTGCTGAGGCAAGACTTAGAACAGCGCCAGTATTGGAAATGTGTTCATGATGAGATTATACAGTTATTATTTCTAGTCACAAACACTGATTTAGAGAGAGATTAAGTAGTTAGAAGCTCTAGTCATATCCTTTCTTCAATGTTACTTAGTCGTAGCTTCTTGTCAAATGATGTTTATGTTGTGTAATATGTAGTGTTGTGAATATGATATGTTGTTCTGCCAATACTGTACTGAAGAGTATATCGGAAAAGTACAGGTGAGTTTTAGGACATATTTTTATGTAATGTTGTTGTTTCTTGTATTTATTTATGTACTTGATCTTGTCTCTCCAATTTTTTTTTTTTTTTTTTTTTTTTTTTTTTTTTTTTTTATTCTGTATCATTAGCACAAATATGTTCTCAAAAGCCTCTGTTAATTTAATCCGAACCATCGCACAAAGCACTAAAAGCTTACCATTTTAGTGATTTAAAAAGCTCACTCAGACAGAAGCAAAATTACCACAGTGCAATAAATGTAATTAGTTTCATATAACTGTATCAATGGGCGAAGGAAGGGTTGCATGTGTTTGTGGGATGCCTTGATTGTTTTGGTGTCATCCACAGACTAATTAACAGTATTACCAACATATCAGCTGCAGGAATGATAAGGTTGGCAACTCTTGGTGTGTGAGCCTGATGCACCTGTCTGTGTGTTGGTGCTTTCCCTCAGAGGTTGTGTATACATACGTATTAAAGGGAGACAGGTTGATCAGTGTTATTCTTGAGGTGTGAAAGCTTGGCCATGTCTTCTGACTTATCTTGGTACAACGTTTTAATGGAGCCTTAAAGAATCTCCTGTGAATTATGGGAATTCAAATATTCTTTGATACGTTATATACTACCAAAGCATGGGTAAGGTGTGGTATGAAATTGCAGTATGGTACGATTGTAAAAACAGTAAAAGTACAGTACAAATTTTTTTCTTTAGAACGGTACATTATGAAGGTTCAAATGATTTTTTCATACCTTTTTGTACCTTTTCGTACCAAGCCACACCTGCTTGAGGCTGGGTGTGGACTTGTCTCAACTCCCTCACCAGAACTGAGGGGAGTAACAATAATTAACCTGCCCTGTCTTGACCTAAAGCCTGACTCCAGAGGCTTGGTCTCTGGGTTTAGTGGGGTTAGGAAGATGTGTCTCCATCTCAGCCCTCCCAAGTAACTCCCTAACCTGGCATTTGGCAACTAGCAGCTGGGCTTTAAATTCTTGTGGAATGATACTAGGGGAGATATTAGGTACTGAAGCGAAACTTAGGCACAGTACGAAGCTACAATACTGAACTTTTTCTTTGAGATAAATGATGATAAAGGAATTGTACCTTACCATGCTGCATGCTCTGCATACTACATCTAAAGTTCTGTGATTTTTATTTGCTTAACTCTGCAAGACCTTTTCTATAGCTACTTAAAAACTGCCATACTGTATAATATATAGTTTATGAGTACATGATCATTCTAATGTCTCAAATGCATTTTAAACAAAGAAAAATTCTATGTTTTTTTTTTCTTTGCTAAACTCTGCAAGACCTTTTCCTTAAGTATAACAACTTAAAATCTGTGAAAATAGTGATTTATCAGCATCATGTTAAGTATGTGGATAGGTCTTGTTAAATATCTGAATACTCTGATAAGTCCTCTCCTAATCCAGAACAACCTTTGATTTAACTTTCTTTAAATTAAGTCATAGTGTTGGGTATGTTTGGCCATTTGAATACACTTTCAGTTCAGTTTGTTATCATATTATGAAAAGGCTATTCTAGAAAATGGGATCTTTGTTTAAAACTGAAATACACGCCACAGTAACAAGTGAGATTGATAAATAGTAATGATAATAATAATCACTTGTTTCTCCAAAGTGACATTTTTCTGAAGAATTCACTAACACTTGGCCAAAAAAAAATTAAACATATATATGCATATATATATATATATATATATATATATATATATATATATATATATATATATATATATATATATATATATATATATATATATATATATATTTTTTTTTTTTGCTGAATTTTCAATGTCATTTTTCCTGGAGTATAAATTTAAACAGTGCATATGAAATGGCTAACTTACCCCATGCTTCTTAGTGTAATGTTGATCAGCTTAAAGTGTCGAGTTTGAGTGACAAGAATGTGCAAAGCATCATAGTATGCCCAGCATACATACATATCTGTTGTGTACCCAAGACAACCGAATACAAGTTCTCGTTGAAAATGGGTCTGCCTGTGTCTGTCCTTTGCTTCGCGGTGGGTGGACGAAGAATGGGGGTCTGGGTAATGTGGAGTGAACAGGGGTGATAGAGAAATGGGATGGTGCTGGTTGGCATGGTGGGTACGATATCTGATACAAGAATATATAGTGGAAAAGGGAGAGGGGGCATGTGAAATATGATAGGAATGGTACAATATCTGGTACAAATATTGATAGGGAGGGTGATGGGGAATTGGGATGGGACTGGTTGGCATATTCAGTACAAAATCCTGGCATGAGTGTTGGATGGGGGGAAGTGGGAGGAACAGGATGGGGCTGGTACAATATCAAGTACAGGTATAGACTATATACTAGGTAGGGAGCGGGGATGGTGGGGCAATGGGATGGGGCTGCTTGGTATGCTGGGTACAAGGTCCAGGCACAGGTGTTTAGCTCATCCACTAGGATTTACAGTTTTGGAATATTCTGCGATATGGTAAGTGATTTAGGCCTCTGATGCTCCATCCATCCTAATTCTTCTGTACCTCAGTTTGAGCAAGAAAAAGTGCAAACAATGACCACCTGAATTCATAGGATAAGTCTAAGAAAATAAGGAAAAGGAAGAAGGAAAAAAATGCATATGAAGACATCACTTAAATTCACATGATACGTTTGAGAGAAAGAAAAAGAGAAATTAATAAAAGAAAGAAAGAAAAAAAGTATGTACACAGACTCAACGCCTGAATTCACATAAGTAATGCTTTGAGGCAGTCATGCACGCGTATATTATGCAAAACAATGCTTCACAGAATATATGTTGAGCTCTGCAAAAACATTCAATTATTTATCTTGATAGTACATAGAACAATGGAAGTGTTCAGAGATGTATTCACAGTGTAATTAGAACGACACAGAGAGGAATGTTTAGTGCGGTATTGTGTTAACAGCTAAAAGGTAAAGACTACTGCAAATAATGTGTTAAAGATAGTTGTAGAAATGGACTATTGAAAGAATGCTAACACTAAGAGAGAGAGAGAGAGAGAGAGAGAGAGAGAGAGACACACACACACACACACACACACACACACACACACACACACACACACACACACACACACACACACACGCACACACACACACACACACACACACACACACACACACACACACACCCACACACGCACACACACACACATACCAAACACACCACGTCGGGGCTGGCGCATACCGGAGATCAGATTCATTAGTACCAAACAGATGAGCGTGAGTCAGCACAAGGAGGGGACGAGTCTTATATAGATGGTCAGGTGTGGCGCAAAGGTGTGAGGCGCGAGCAGGAAGCCATTAAGAGGGGGAGCTGGAAGACGGAGGTGATAAAGGTGAAGGAAGGGTGATGGAGAGTTAGGAAATATACGAGGAGCGTGTAAAGAGTTGTGTGGTGATCAAGAAGACGTAGAAGGTGCGGGGAAGTGATGAAGCGCTAGAATGAATGATAGAACTGATAAAGGAACTAGGAGACGAAGGGGATAAAGGTGAAGGAAGGAAAGTTAGGAAATATACGAGGAGCGCTTGAGGAGTTGCGTGGTGATTAAGACGTAGAAGGCTATGATAAGGTGCGGGGAGGTGATAACGCTAGAATGAATGATAGAACTGATAAAGGAACTAGCAGACGAAGGGGATAAAGGTGAAGGAAGGAAAGTTAGGAAATATACGAGGAGCGTTTAAAGAGTTGTGTGTTGATTAAGAAGACGTAGAAGGCTATGATAAGGTGCAGGGAGTGATAAAGCGCTAGAATGAATGATAGAAGTGATAAAGGAACTAGCAGACAAAGGGGATAAAGGTGAAGGAAGGAAAGTTAGGAAATATACGAGGAGCGTTTGAGGAGTTGTGTGGTGATTAAGACGTAGAGGGCTATGATAAGGTGCGGGGAGGTGATAAAGCGCTAGAATGAATGATAGAAGTGATAAAGGAACTAGGAGACGAAGGGGATAAAAGTGAAAGAGGAATAATGAAAAGTTAAATAATGATATACGAGGAGAATTAATAGGGGGGGGGGGGATTGAGGAAACGTAGAAGGCAAAGACGACGATAAGGAGTTGGGGAACGATAACCAAAAGAAAAAGACATACGATCATTAAAGACCTTGGCGCATTTGGGGGCAGCGTTTGAAGATGAAGAATAGCAAAGAAAAAAAAATAAAATAGTGATGAACGTGGTGATAAAACTGACAATATGTTGAGGCTCTCTAAATAATTGAGGCGTCTTACGAGGATTAGATTGATTGACTGGTTGATTGAAAGGTTATTGAAGAAAAGTAATTAAAGACTGGGATTATCAAAAGACCAGTGTCGTAATCAAGAAAACAACTTTGAGAACTGAATGGAAGTGACAGAAAGAAGGATAGTGATAAGTTGGGGCTACTAAAAGGACTAGGCTACAGCGTGATGAAAGAGGAACGGTGGAAGACGAAAACAAAACAAATAGGGACTAAGTGTAGGAGAGTGACAGATAGATGGATAATGATACGTTAATGAGAATACTAAAAAGGACTGCAGCGTGATAAGGAAGAAGAGTCAGAAGACGAAAAAGGCGGGAAGATGAAGGGGACAATGGAAAGGATGAAGAAGGTTATCACTTAAAAAGGACTGCGGTGTGATCGGGGAGGAAGGAAAGGCAGAAGACGAAACAGGCGAGAAAATGAAAAGGGATAAAGGAGGAGAGTCAGAAGACGAAAAAGGCGGGAAGATGAAGGGGACAATGGAAAGGATGAAGAAGGTTATCACTTAAAAAGGACTGCAGTGTGATCAGGGAGGAAGGAAAGGCAGAAGACGAAACAGGCGGTAAAGTAAAGGAAACTCAATGGATGGAGGAAATATAGAAGAAAAAGAATGTAAGATATAGAAGACATAATGGAAAGGATGAAGAAGGTTATCACTTAAATAGGACTGCGGTGTGATCAGGGAGGAAGGAAAGGCAGAAAACGAAAAAGGCGGGAAAGTAAAGGGAACTCAAAGGAGGGAGGAAAGATGGAAGAAAAAGGCGGGAAGATGAAGGGAACGTTGTGGAAAGGATGAAGAAGGTTGAGATTATTAAAAAAGACCAGTGTGATCAGGGAGGAAGGAAAGGCAGAAAACAAAAACAGCGGTAAAGTGAAGGAAACTCAAAGATAGACGAAAAAGATGATAGAATGAAGGAGACATAACGGAAAGGTTGAAATTACAAAAAAAGAATTATACCGTGATGATGGAGGAGAGGCAGAAGACGAAAAAGGAAGGAAGATGAAGGGAACTCAATGGAAAGGGTGATAAGGGAGGGAAGAAGGAAGAAAAAGGCGAGAAGTTGAAGGTGACAATGAAAAGGGCGAGGCAGACACGTGGGGATAATGACGGTGAGGAAGAGGATAGTGACAACATAGACGAGAGATCCCCACCCCCCTAATTCCCCCCTTGAAGCCGTGGGGGGTGAGGGGGAGCGTTGGGGACGAGAGGTAGGGTGGGGTTGGGGGGGAGTCCAGTACAAGGAATCCGATCTTTTTTCTTTTGTTCCTAGTTGCCTTAACCCTTTGCCTTGAACTCCTGCCCTCTCTACTCAACTCCTTTTTCGTGTTTTTCAAGTTATTTTTTGTCTTTTCAATATTCCGCGGTCCCGAACCTCTTATCATCCTTTCTTTACTTCTTTACTCATCAATTTTAAAACGAGTAAGGGAAAAGAGAATGAAAGGAGGAGGAGAAGGAAAAGAAAAGTAGAAGGAAAATGCAAGGAAGGTGGCGGAGGAGGAGATTGAAAGGGAAAACAGAAAGAGAATGAAAGGAGAAGGAAAAGAAAAGTAGAAGGAAAATGAAAGGAAGGTGGCGGAGGAGGAAATTGAAAGGGAAAACAGAAAGAGAATGAAAGGAGAAGGAAAAGATAAGTAGAAGGAAAATGCAAGGAAGGTGGCGGAGGAGGAGATTAAAAGGGAAAACAGAAAGAATGAAAGGAGAAGGAAAAGTAGAAGGAAAATGAAAGGAAGGTGGCGGAGGAGGAGATTGAAAGGGAAAACAGAAAGAGAATGAAAGGAGAAGGAAAAGAAAAGTAGAAGGAAAATGAAAGGAAGGTGGCGGAGGAGATTGTACTTTTTCACTCATTTTCTTTTCTTTTCAATATTCTGCGGCCCCGAACTTCTTATTTTCCTTTCTTTACTTCTTTCCTAATCAATTTTCTTTTTTCTTCTCAATTTTCCAGTCCTGAACCTCTGTACTTTTTCACTCAAATTTTTTTTCTTTTTTACTTTTCAATATTCCACGATCCCGAACCTCTTTTTATCCTTTCTCTACTTCTTTCCTAATCAATTTTCCTTTTTTTCTCAATTTTCCATTCCTGAACCTCTGTACTTTTTCACTTTTTTTCTTTTCAATATTCCACGATGCTGAACCTCTTATTTTCTTTTTTTTATTCTTTCCTAATCAATTTTCCTTTTTTTCTCAATTTTCCCCGTCCTGAACCTCTGTACTTTTTCACTCATCGTGTGTTTTTTCTCTTTTCTTTTCAATATTCCACGATGCCGAACTTTTTTTTCCTTTCTTTACTTCTTTACTCATGAATTTTCTTTTTTCTTCTCAATTTTTCCAGTCCTGAACCTCTACTTTTTCAGTCATTTTTTTTTTTTTTTTCAATATTCCAGGATGCCGAACTTCTTATTTTCCTTTCTTTACTTCTTTCCTCATCAAGTTTCTTTTTTCTTCGCAATTTTCCAGTCCTGAACCTCTACTTTTTGTCTTTTTTTTGTTTTTTTGTTTTTTTCAATATTCCACGATGCCGAACTTCTTATTTTCCTTTCTTTACTTCTTTCCTCATCAATTTTCTTTTTTCTTCGCAATTTTTCCAGTCCTGAACCTCTACTTTTTCACTTTTTTTCTTTTCAATATTCCACGATCCCGAACCTCTTCTTATCCTTTCTCTACTTATTTACTCATCAATTTTCTCTTTTTCTTTCAATTTTACGTGTTCCAGAACCTCTCATTATCGGATCTTTCTATCTCCCACTCCGTACCCAAACTGGTATTCAACATCACTAGGCTAATACCAACATTTTTTTTCCCTTTTATATATACGTTAGTGCATTACAGTTTATTACTTTTATGATTCAGCAAAACACGGTCTCTCTCTTTTTTTTTTTTTTAAGTGAAGTTGGCAGCTCAAGGGCAAAAAAATATATTACAAAAAAGGCTTAATGTTAAAATGTTACTATATATTGACCAAAGCGAATGAGGGAGAAAAAAACGTAGCGAATAAAGAAGAATAAAAGGCAGTAGATGAATGAGGAGGAGGAGGAGGAGGAGGAGGAGATGGAGAAAGACGAGGAAAGGGTTTATAGAGGAGAAAAGAGAAAAGGGGGAGGGAGGAGGTGGAGGTGATTAAGGAGGAGGAGGAGGAGGAGGTGGAGAAAGACGAGGCAAGGGAAAACAAATAGATTTACATAGATTTACATAGAAAATCAGACCACACAGACCCCATGGTCAAGACTAGGTGGTCTGTCCTTAAACCTAAGTGATTCTACATTAATCAAAAGGCTCCAAAACGCTTCATTTCAATTCTAGTTAATATTAAGTTGAAGGAAGTGACGGTCGAGCTTGTTTTTGAAGGAGTCAATCGTGTTACACTGGACCACTGACGGTGGGAGCTTATTCCATTCTCGCACTACAACGTTGGTGAAGAAAAATTTGGTGCAGTCTGAATTTACTTGTCTACGTTTGAGTTTTACGCCATTGTTCCTCGTACGCAAAGTGTCATCGATCATAAACAATGTTGATCTGTCTACATTCGTGAAACCATTAAGTATTTTAAAACATTCGATCAGTTTTCCTCGGAGGCGACGTTTCTCAAGAGAGAACATGTTAAGGGTAGAAAGCCTTTCTTCGTAGGATTTGTTGCGCAAGGAAGGAATCATTTTTGTTGCCCGACGCTGAACACCTTCTAATTTTGCAATGTCCTTTGCATGGTGGGGAGACCAAAACTGTACCGCATATTCCAAGCGGGGTCTGATTAAACTATTGTAGAGTGGAAGTGTTACATCTTTATTCTTGAATAAAAAGTTTCTTTTAATGAAGCCCAACATCTGTTCGCTTTATTTTCTGCATCGATGCATGGCTGCGAGAATTTGAGGTTTGACGCGGGGGAGGTAGAAGGTGGAAGTAAATGAGGAGAATGAAAGGGAAAGTTGTGTCTAGGAGGAGGAGGAGGAGGAGGAGGAGGGGAGAAAAAAAATATGGAGCAAGAACGAGGAATATCTAATACGAATGATAAGGAAAATGACTGTAATAACGAAAGAGAGAATAAAAGGAAGAGAAGGATGAGAAAATCTAGAGTAATCCAGCAAATGAACGGAGGAGGAGAAGAAGATAAAAACAAATATGAAAGCAAAGCGAAGAATGATAAGGAAAATAACTGGAAGAACGAGAGGAAAAAAATATTGAACAAGAACGAGGAATGTCTAATACGAATGATAAGGAAAATGACTGTAATAACGAAAGAGAAAATAAAAGGAAGAGAAGGATGAGAAAATCTAGAGTAATCCAGCAAATGAACGGAGGAGGAGGAGAAGAGAAAAACAAATATGAAAGCAAAGCGAAGAATGATAAGGAAAATATTTGGAATAACGAAAGAGAGGAAAAGGAAGAGGAGATAATCAGTAGAAACTCAGCAAATGAACGAACGAAAAAGAAAAAGGTTAAATAGTAAAAGAAACATAACGAGAGAGAGAGAGAGAGAGAGAGAGAGAGAGAGAGAGAGAGAGAGAGAGAGAGAGAGAGAGAGAGAGAGAGAGAGAAGAATGCAAGGAAGGAGAAGGTGGTTTAAGTTAAGAAGGACGAGATACGGGAAAGTAATAATTTATAGTAATCTAGCAGAGGAACGCAAAAAAAAGGCAATTTAGTAAAAGAAACATGTAATAACGAGGATTGGAGAAGGAAGGTGATGGTGGTAGAAGGGAGGAAGGACGAGAAACGGGAAAGAAATAACGGATAAGCGAACGAGACAGAGAATGACGAGGCGAAAAACACACGAACAAGAGTGAGGGGAGGAGGAGGAGGAGATAAAAGGTAGTAGGTGAAGGTAAAGAGAAGAGGAGGATAAAAAAGAAAAGGAAGAGAAAAAGAACTAGTTGTATAATCACATTCTGCCCTGCCTGGGGGTTGGGATGGCATGTTCCTCCCTTCTCCCTTGTTGTTAACCTGCAACAATAAACTATCAATCAATCAATCAGAAAAAAAGAATAGTTAGAGGATGAAAGGGAGGAGATGAAGGAAAAGCGTGAAGATGGAAGAGGACAGAAAATGGGAAAATAGAAGGAAGATGAGGAAGACGAGAAAACGGGAATAGAAAGAGGAGGGAGAAAAAAGGTGAGAGGGAGGCTGAGGAGGACAAAAAAAGCGAAAAGAGGAGAATGAAACGGGGAAAAAAAGGATATGAAAATGAATGAAAGAAGATTGACCAAGGAAGACAAGGAAAGGAAAAGGAGAAAGAGGAGGCGGGAAAGGTGGACATGGTAGAGGAAAAATAAAGGAAGATTAGATGGTTTAAAAAAAATAGAGAAAGCGGAAGAAAGCAAGGAAAAGAAAATCAGAAAATTAATAAAGGTGAAGGAGAAGGAAAGGGAAAGCAAGAACATGAAAGAAAGGAGGAGGAGGAGGATAAAAGGAAGGAGGTGAAGGAAGATGAAAACAAGAAGAAACAAAGTAGGAAAATAAAAGGAAGGAGAGGAAGAAGGAGATGAAAGACGAGGAAAGGGAAAACAAAGAGGAGAGAAAAAGGGGGTGGGGAGGGGGAGGTAAATGAGGAGAATGAAAGGGAAAGTAGTAGTAGTAGTAGTAGTAGTAGTAGTAGTAGTAGTAGTAGTAGTAGTAGGAAGAGGAGGTGGAGAATAACGAGAAAGGGAACACAGAAGGAAGAGGAGAAGGAAAGGGAAAGTAGAAGGAAAATGAAAGGAAAAACAAGTGAAGGAGGAGAATGAAAGGGAAAGTAGGAGGAGGAGGAGGAAAACGATAAACGGAAGCACAGAAAGAAGAGGAGGGAGGGGAGGGAGAGAAGGAGAAGGAAAGGGAAAGTACAAGGAAAATGAAAGGAAAAACAAGTGAAGGAGGAGAATGAAAGGGAAAGTAGGAGGAGGAGGAAAACGATAAAAGGAAACATAGGAAGAGAAGAGGAGGGGGAGAAGAAGGAAGATGAAAGGAAGGAAATAGAGAAGGTGAAGAAGGAGGAGGAGGAGGAGAGAAAAGTGGAGAAGGAAAGGGAAAGTAGGAGGAGGAGGAGGAAAACGAGAAAGGAAGCATAGAAAGAGAAGAGGGAGAGAAAAAGGAAAGGGACAGTAGAAAGAAGATGAAAGGAAGGAAGTGGAGAAGGTGAAGGATGATGATGAAAAGGAGAAGGAGAGAAAGGTGGAGAAGAAGGAAAGAGAAAGTAGAAGGAGGAGGAAAATTAGTAAAGAAAGCATAGAAAGAGAAGAGGAGGGGGAGAAGAAGGAAAGGGACAGTAGAGGGAAGATGAAAGGAAGGAGGTGGAGAAGAAGGAAAGGGAAAGTAGAAAGAAGAAAGGAAGTGGAGGAGGTGAAGGATGAAGAAGGAAGAGGAGAGAAAATTAGAAAAGAAGGGAAAGGAAAGTAGGAAGAGGAGGAGGAAAAGGAAGACGAGAAAAGGAAACAAAGCGGATAAGGGGAAGGAAGATAGCTGAAAGGAAGGAAATGGAGGAGGTGAAGGATGATGATGAGAAGGAGGAAGAGGAGGAGGAGGAGGAAACCGAGAAAATGAAACAAAGCGAAGGGAAGGAGACAAGAGAAAGGAAAGGGAAAGTAGAAGGAAGATAGCTGAAGGGAAGAAAATGGAGGAGGCGAAGGATGATTATGAGAAGGAGGAGGAGGAGGAGGAGGAGGAGGAGGAAAACGATAAAAGGAAATAGAAAGCACAGAAGGGGAAGGAGACAAGAGGAAGGAAAGGGAAAGTAGAAGGAAGATAGCTGAAAGGAAGGAAATGGAGGAGGTGAAGGATGATTATGAGGAGGTGGAGGAGGAGGAGGAGGAAAACAAGAAAAGGAAACAGAAAGCAGAGAAGGGGAAGGAGACAAGAGGAAGGAAAGGGAGGAGGTGAAGGATGATGATGAGAAGGAGGAGGAGAGGAGGAGGAGGAGGAGGAAAACAAGAAAAGGAAACAGAAAGCAGAGAAGGGGAAGGAGACAAGAGGAAGGAAAGGGAAAGTAGAAGGAAGATAGCTGAAAGGAAGGAAATGGAGGAGGTGAAGGATGATGATGAGAAGGAGGTGGAGGAGGAGAAGGAGGAGGAGGAAAGCGAAAGTAAGGAGAGGGACTAACCAATAATGCATCTCAAGGTTACCAGCGAGACATAAACATCCCCTCCAGCTGTTTGCGATCATGATAAAGAAATAACGCAACTTGACCGACATAATACGACATTCTTGCCTTGGAAACCTCACTATAATACCATGTCCGTTAAAGCCGTTAGCGGGAGGGAGTGAGGATGGGAGGAGGAGGAGGAGGAAAGGAAAGGAGAAGTAATAGGTGGAGGTGGAGAGGGCGGTGAACGGGATAGTAAGAGAGGTAGGAGAAAATGAGTAATAGGATGAAAGGAAGGAGACAAGGTGGGTAAGGAACAGAGGGTGCAGAGATGGGGGCTGAAATCTAATGCGAAGTGGGTGTAATAGCCTGGCCCCTTGCCTTCAGCCCCAGCTCTAGACTATGCAATTTTGGGATGGTTATAAAGATTGGTATTCTCATACCAACTATTTCCAAAGGCCGAAACGGAGATTAATCGGGCTCCCATGAGTGTTTGTCACATTCATAGTAGTACAGATGCGTTGTCAGACTACCATCAGGGTCATAAAACTAGTTAAGCTACCCAAGGTAATGTCCTCAGCTCCTCCGAAGACCGAAAACCTTGTCGAATGGGTGCTACTAGCGTGCAGTCTACCGCAGTATTTGTAGTCTACTCCTCTATCTGTAGTCGGTGCCATACAATGACCTGACCTGCCTCCCGAGACCTCGATCATCTGATGTTGTACTGTAACTTGAGTGCTCCTGACCTGAGTAATGACCGGACCACAGTCACCTAAGCTATGTAATGGAATTCCTTGCCGAACAGACCGCAAGGTTTGGCGCCCCTTCGAAGACAGTGTACTTACAGGTCGGAATTCCCAACCTCATGCATGACACTACCGCAATGATTTGTGTGATCTTGTCAATATGTCTGTAGAAATCTTTTAACAGTATTGCAGTTAGCAGAATGAGTTATACTAATGCTGTCGGCTTGAATGCAAGGAGGATAGTGATGCGGGTGTTCGTTAATTGTCCTTTTATACAGACTGGTCAGGAACACTGGTGACAAGACAACATAAGCTGAGGTCTCCGGAGACAGGTCCAGGTCATTATCCTGCGGTATGAGGTTCCTGTAGTTTAGGCAGACTGCACGCTGAATTGTTAATATGGTGGTAGACCGCACGCTAAAATGTAAACGGCACCGTCGGATGAGTGTGGGCGCCGAAATTTTTATCAAGGATATGGCCCATTAGATCTCCCGCAGTCTTACTTTTCCTTTCTTCACTTCCCGCTCCTTTCCCACTCAGGTCAATTATCACTTCCAATAGTAATACCAACGCAATATTCCTTCTCTTGATACTTCTTCTTTCTGCCACTGTGTTCCTTCCCCATCACGCCAACGCCACTTGCTGATACTACTACCACTAACACAACATTCCTTCCCAATACTGCTACTTACACTCACTCGTGTCCTTCCTTCACATTATGCTCCCTCTCAATTACACCTCTATCACTTCCCGATTCTGCTACTTCTATTTTTTACTATTATTTTAAGAGACGAATCAGGTAGAGAGGGACGAATACAACACACCATTTCTTCTTTTACTACATCTAAACCTTTTATCGCCGTACGTGTCCTGTCTTAACCTCTTCTTGTTCCTCCTCTGCCTTAACTTAACCCTGTCTTAACCTCTTCTTGCTCCTCTTCTGTCTTAACTTAACCCTGTCTTAACCTCTTCTTGTTCCTCCTCTGTCTTAACTTAACCCTGTCTTAACCTCTTCTTGTTCCTCCTCTGTCTTAACTTAACTCTGTCTTAACCTCTTCTTGTTCCTCCTCTGTCTTAACTTAACCCTGTCTTAACCTCTTCTTGTTCCTCCTCTGTCTTAACTTAACTCTGTCTTAACCTCTTCTTGTTCCTCCTCTGCCTTAACTTAACCCTGTCTTAACCTCTTCTTGTTCCTCCTCTGTCTTAACTTAACTCTTTCTTAACCTCTTCTTGTTCCTCTTCTTGTTCCTCTTCTTGTTCCTCCTCTGTCTTAACTTAACTCTGTCTTAACCTCTTCTTGTTTCTCTTCTTGTCCCTCCTCTGCCTCCTCCCCCTCCTCCTGTCTCTCCTATGTTTCCCCTTCACCCCCGATCTCTTTTCCTCTCCTTCATGGTGACCTCCTCCTCTTTCCCTCCATCCTCTGTATCTTCCTTCATTTTTCCTCCTCTTCTCCTCTTCGTCTCGTTCCTCATCCCTTGTTTCATCCTCCCTTTTTCCTCCTCTTCCTCTCGTTCCTCACCCCTTGTTTCCTCCTCCCTTTTTCCTCCTCTTCTCCTCTTCTTCCTCATCCCTTGTTTCCTCCTCCCTTTTTCCTCCTCTTCTCCTCTTCTTCCTCATCCCTTGTTTCATCCTCCCTTTTTCCTCCTCTTCTCCTCTTCCTCTTGTTCCTCATCCCTTGTTTCATCCTCCCTTTTTCCTCCTCTTCTCCTCTTGTTCCTCATCCCTTGTTTCATCCTCCCTTTTTCCTCCTCTTCTCCTCTTGTTCCTCATCCCTTGTTTCATCCTCCCTTTTTCCTCCTCTTCTCCTCTTCTTCCTCACCCCTTGTTTCATCCTCCCTTTTTCCTCCTCTTCTCCTCTTCTTCCTCATCCCTTGTTTCATCCTCCCTTTTTCCTCCTTCTTCCTCACCCCTTGTTTCATCCTCCCTTTCTCCTCCTCTTCTCTTCCTCTCGTTCCTCACCCCTTGTTTCATCCTCCCTTTTTCCTCCTCTTCTCCTCTTCTTCCTCATCCCTTGTTTCATCCTCCCTTTTTCCTCCTCTTCTCCTCTTCTTCCTCACCCCTAGTTTCATCCTCCCTTTTTCCTCCTCTTCTCCTCTTCCTCTTGTTCCTCATCCCTTGTTTCATCCTCCCTTTTTCCTTCTCTTCCCTTCCTCTTGTTCCTCATCCCTTGTTTCATCCTCCCTTTTTCCTCCTCTTCTCCTCTTGTTCCTCATCCCTTGTTTCATCCTCCCTTTTTCCTCCTCTTCTCCTCTTCCTCTCGTTCCTCATCCCTTGTTTCATCCTCCCTTTTTCCTCCTCTTCTCCTCTTCCTCTTCTTCCTCATCCCTTGTTTCATCCTCCCTTTTTCCTCCTCTTCTTCTCTTCCTCTTCTTCCTCATCCCTTGTTTCATCCTCCCTTTTTCCTCCTCTTCTCCTCTTCTTCCTCATCCCTTGTTTCATCCTCCCTTTTTCCTCCTCTTTTCTTGTTCCTCATCCCTTGTTTCATCCTCCCTTTTTCCTCCTCTTCTCCTCTTCTTCCTCACCCCTTGTTTCATCCTCCCTTTTTCCTCCTCTTCTCCTCTTCTTCCTCATCCCTTGTTTCATCCTCCCTTTTTCCTCCTCTTCTCCTCTTGTTCCTCATTCCCTGTTTCATCCTCCCTTTTTCCTCCTCTTCTCTTCTCGTTCCTCATCCCTTGTTTCATCCTCCCTTTTTCCTCCTCTTCTCCTCTTCTTCCTCATCCCTTGTTTCATCCTCCCTTTTTCCTCCTCTTCTCTTCCTCTCGTTCCTCATCCCTTGTTTCATCCTCCCTTTTTCCTCCTCTTCTCCTCTTCTTCCTCATCCCTTGTTTCATCCTCCCTTTTTCCTCCTTCTTCCTCACCCCTTGTTTCATCCTCCCTTTCTCCTCCTCTTCTCTTCCTCTCGTTCCTCATCCCTTGTTTCATCCTCCCTTTTTCCTCCTCTTCTCCTCTTGTTCTTCATCCCTTGTTTCATCCTCCCTTTTTCCTCCTCTTCTCCTCTTCTTCCTCATCCCTTGTTTCATCCTCCCTTTTTCCTTCTCTTCTCCTCTTCTTCCTCATCCCTTGTTTCATCCTCCCTTTCTCCTCCTCTTCTCCTCTTCTTCCTCATCCCTTTTTTCATCCTCCCTTTTTCCTCCTCTTCTCCTCCTCTTCTTCTTCATCCCTTGTTTCATCCTCCCTTTTTCCTCCTCTTCCTCTTCCTCATCCCTTGTTTCATCCTCCCTTTTTCCTCCTCTTTTCTTGTTCCTCATCCCTTGTTTCATCCTCCCTTTTTCCTCCTCTTCTCCTCTTCTTCTTCATCCCTTGTTTCATCCTCCCTTTTTCCTCCTCTTCCTCTTCTTCCTCATCCCTTGTTTCATCCTCCCTTTTTCCTCCTCTTTTCTTGTTCCTCATCCCTTGTTTCATCCTCCCTTTTTCCTCCTCTTCTCCTCTTCTTCCTCATCCCTTGTTTCATCCTCCCTTTTTCCTCCTCTTCTCCTCTTCTTCCTCACCCCTTGTTTCATCCTCCCTTTCTCCTCCTCTTCTCCCCTATAACCACATCACATTTTCAAGGTTACGACACAGCACACTCCATAAAACGCACCTTCCTGCCTTGTGTTGGTATACGATTAAGTCGCCTCAACTCTCTCCTTCACCTCTCGACCCCAACATCTGGACATGATTAAGTGTGAGAAACAGGTTAAGGAGACTTCTATTTTGTTTTGTTTCACTTTAAGGCAGCGAGGAAAGAAGGAAAAAAAAATATGCTTGCTTAGTGTCAAGGGAAGGAGAGACTGAGGAAGAATGTGACGCTGGAAATTGACAGGGAGGGATGGAGGAAGAAACTGAGGAAAAAAAATTACAGGGAGAGCGAGAGAGAACAAAAATAAAAATAACGGAGCGAGGAGAGAATGGAGGTAAGGAACTAAAGAAAATGGGATCTGCTTCATAGGGGAAGAAAAAGAGGAAAGATAAAAAAAGGAGAAAGAAAAAGGCAGCGAAAAAAATGATAAAAAAATATTCGTAGTGAAAGAATCGAGGAGTTTAGGAAGGAAAAAAAAGACAAAATTGAACAGAGAGCGAGGAAGAGATGGAAGAGAAAAGATGGTTAAATAAGGAGATAGAGGAAAGGTGAAGAAGAGGAAAGAAAAAAAAAACATGTATAGCGTCAAGGGAAGGAGAGACTGAGGAAGGATGTAACACTAGAAATTGAGAGGAAGCGAGGGAAGAGAGAAGGAGAAAGAGGGATGTTAAAAAGGAGAAAGAGAAAAATAAAATAAGAATAAAACATATATATTGTCAAGGAAAAGAGGGAGAGATGAAGGAAAAGACTAGAAATAGACAGGAAGCGAGGGAAGAGAGAAGGAGAAAGAGGAAACCTAATAAAGAGAAAGAGAAAAGGTAACGAGAAAAATAAAATAAAAAATAAAACATATATATTGTCAAGGAAAAGAGGGAGAGATGAAGGAAAAGACTAGAAATAGACAGGAAGCGAGGGAAGAGAGAAGGAGAAAGAGGAATGTTAAAAAGGAAAAAGAGAAAAGTAGCGAGAAAAAAAAAACATATTGTCAAGGAAAAGAAGGAGAGATGAAGGAAAAAGACACTGGAAATTGAGAGGAAGCGAGGGAAAGGAGAAGGAGAAAGAGGAATGTTAAAAAGGAAAAAGAGAAAAGTAGCGAGAAAAAAATAAAACAAAACATATATATTGTCAAGGAAAGGAGGGAGAGATGAAGGAAAAAGACTAGAAATAGACAGGAAACGAGGGAAGAGAGAAGGAGAAAGAGGAATGTTAAAAAGGAGAAAGAGAAAAGGTAGCGAGAAAAATAAAAAAACAAAACATATATATTGTCAAGGAAATGAGGGAGAGATGAAGGAAAAGACTAGAAATTGAGAGGAAGCGAGGGAAAGGAGAAGGAGAAAGCGGAATGTTAAAAAGGAGAAAGAGAAAAGGTAGCGAGAAAAAAATAAAATAAAAATAGAACATATATATTGTCAAGGAAAAGAGGGAGAGATGAAGGAAAAGACTAGAAATTGAGAGGAAACGAGGGAAGAGAGAATGGGAAAGAGGAATGTTAAAAAGGAGAAAGAGAAAAGGTAGCGAGGAAAAAATAAAATAAAAATAAAACATATATATTGTCAAGGAAAAGAGGGAGAGATGAAGGAAAAAAACTAGAAAATGATAGGAAGCGAGGGAAGAGAGAAGGGGAAAGAGGAATGTTAAAAAGGAGAAAGAGAAAAGGTAGCGAGAAAAATAAAATAAAAAATAAAACATATATTGTCAAGGAAAAGAGGGAGAGATGAAGGAAAAAGACTAGAAATTGACAAGAAGCGAGGGAAAGGAGAAGGAGAAAGATGAAAGCTAATAAAGAGAAAGAGAAAAGGTAACGAGAAAAATAAAATAAAAAATAAAACATATATATTGTCAAGGAAAAGAGGGAGAGATGAAGGAAAAAGACACTGGAAATTGAGAGGAAGCGAGGGAAGAGAGAAGGGGAAAGATGAATGTTAAAAAGGAGAAAGAGAAAAGGTAGCGAGAAAAAAAAAAAAACATTGTCAAGGAAAAGAAGGAGCGATGAAGGAAAAAGACTAGAAATTGAGAGGAAGCGAGGGAAGAGAGAAGGGGAAAGAGGAATGTTAAAAAGGAGAAAGATAAATGGTAGCGAGAAAAATAAATAAAAATAGAACATATATATTGTCAAGGAAAAGAGGGAGCGATGAAGGAAAAGACTAGAAATTGGACGGAGAGCGAGGGGAAGGGGAATGTATAATTTTTTTCTCTTTTATAGCAAGAGAAGAGGTAACAAGAATATGATAATGAGATAAAAAGAAACCTGAGGCGAGGAGGAGAATTGTTTACGAGGAAAAAACAGGAAAATAACATGCATTACATCGTGGGAGGGAGGGTGAGAGGAAGGAAAAGGCAGCGACGGATGGGGAAAGAAGGAGAAAAGAGAGACACGGAGGAAGGAGTATTGAGGAAAAAAAATATCTAGGTGGAGGGAGTGCATAGGAGTTAAAAGTGAATAGGAAGTAGGGAAGAAAGATAAGCTATGAGGTATATCGAATTCAAAAGAGGAAGGGAGTGAAGGATGGAAGCAGAGAGAAAGGGAAAAGGGGAAAAATAAAGAGTAGGGAGGGAAAATCTTACGAAGGAGTGCATAGGAGTTAAAAGTGAATAGGCAGTAGGGAAGAAAGATAAGCTATGAGGTATATCGAATTCAAAAGGAGGAAAGGAGTGAAGGATGGAAGCAGAGAGAAAGGGAAAAGGGGAAAAAGAAAGTGTAGGGAGGGAAAATCTTAAGAGTTAAAAGTGAATAGGAAGTAAGGAAGAAAGATAAGCTATGAGGTATATCGAATTCAAAAAGAGGAAAGGAGTGAAGGATGGAAGCAGAGAGAAAGGGAAAAGGGGAAAAAAGAAAGTGTAGTGAGGGAAAATCTTGAGAGGGAGTGCATGGGAGTTAAAAGTGAATAGGAAGTAAGGAAGAAAGATAAGCTATGAGGTATAGTATATCGAATTATAGAAGAGAAAAGGAGTGAAGAATGGAAGCAGAGAGAAAGGGGAAAGGGGAAAAAGAAAGTGTAGGGAGGGAAAATCTTAAGAGGAAGTGCATAGGACTTACAAGTGAATAGGAAGTAAGGAAGAAAGACGAGCTATGAGGTATCGAATTCAAAAAAGAGGAAAGGAGTGAGGGATGGAAGCAGAGAGAAAGGGAAAAGGGGAAAAAGAAAGTGTAAGGAGGGAAAATTTGAAGAGGGAGTGCATAGTAATCAAAGAGAGTAGAGAAAAAGGAAGAAAGAGAAGCCATGAGGTGGACAATATACAAAAAGAGGAGTTAAGAAGGGAGGAAAACAGAGAGGAAGAGGGAAAAGGAATAACTTGCGATGAAAAATTGAAATGGAAAAGGAGAAATAGAGGGAAAGGAAGGAAGAAAGAAGCCATGAGGTAGACAGGATACAAAAAGAGGGAGAGTGAAGGAGGGAGGAAAACAGAGAGAGAGAGAGAGAGAGAGAGAGAGAGAGAGAGAGAGAGAGAGAGAGAGAGAGAGAGAGAGAGAGAGAGAGAGAGAGAGAGAGAGAGAGAGAGAGAGAGAGATTTACATGGATTTACATAGAAAATCAGACCACACAGACCCCATGGTCCAGACTAGGTGGTCTGTCCTTAAACCTAAGTGATTCTACATTAATCAGAAGGCTCCAAAACGTTGCATTTCAACTCTAGTTGATATTAAGTTGATGGAAGTGACGGTCGAGCTTGTTTTTGAGGGAGTCAATCGTGTTACACTGGACCACTGACGGTGGGAGCTTATTCCATTCTCGCACTACAACGTTAGTGAAGGAAAATTTGGTGCAGTCTGAATTTACTTGTCTACATTTGAGTTTTACGCCATTGTTCATCGTACGTAAAGTGTCATCGGTCATAAACAATGTTGATCCGTCTACATTCGTGAAACCATTAAGTATTTTAAAACATTCGATTAGTTTTCCTCGGAGGCGACGTTTCTCAAGAGAGAGCATGTTAAGGGTGGAAAGCCTTTCTTCGTAAGATTTGTTGCGCAAGGAAGGGATCATTTTAGTTGGCCGACGCTGAACACCTTCTAATTTAGCAATGTCCTTTGCATGGTGGGGAGACCAAAACTGTACCGCATATTCCAAGTGGGGTCTGACTAAACTGTTGTAGAGTGGAAGTATTACATCTTTATTCTTGAATAAAAAGTTTATTTTAATGAAGCTCAACACTCTGTTTGCTTTATTTGCTGCATCGATGCATTGCTGTGAGAATTTGAGGTTTGTCGTGATTTTGACCCCCAAGTCCTTAACGCATTGAACGCTTTTGAGTTTAACGCCGCGCATTTCGTAATCGAACTTCTTATTCCTTGTTCCAACTTGAAGGACCTGGCGCTTGACTACGTTAAAGGGCATCTCCCATCTATCAGACCAAGCTGAAATTTTGTGCAAATCCTCTTGGAGGCTTTGCCTGTCTTCGTCAGTGTGAACCGAGTTACCAATCTTTGTGTCGCCTGCAAATTTACTAATGCGATTATTGAGTCCGACATCCACATCGTTGATGTAAATAATGAAGAGCAACATTTCACTCGCCCCAACCATCACGGCGCTCGAGACACCCTGTATGATGATGTTAAAAAAAATGAGTGTCGCGCGCGCCATGATGGTTGGGGCGAGTGACATGTTGCTATAAACAACCCTGTGTTTTCAATATGTGGAGCTTCATCTGCATTCTGATCACACTATCGTGTTCATGAGAGATTTCCCTACGTCATGTAATAATATATTTCTGCAGTCAATGAACAACTGTTGAAAACAGTGAGCATAAGTAAAACATGTTATAAACATTTTTTTAACATCTTCACGGTTCAACTCATCGTAATACCATTTTCTTTTTTGTTTTGTCGAGTTTTTAAAATACATCTTGATTCTACAGTCACTGCTGAGTCTGATGGTGTCAACCAAAACTGGCTAGCTCGTATATGAGTTGAGCTATGGCATATAATAAAGAAACATGTCTCACTCGAGCATGCAAGATGTGGTCCGACATTAGTGTTAGCGGGAGAGCGGAGCAGCCAATCAGCTGCAAGCTTACTAACCTGCCTAGGCGCCAGGAATCTAGCTTAAGTGAACAGACTATAGTGACCGGCGCCCACTCTGAGTTAAATCCGTCATCACCACTCTTTGTTGTCTGTTGCTCAACCAATTCGCGATCCATTGGTATACTTGTCCGTCAATACCTATTTGCTTTAATTTGTAAAGTAATTTAATTTCAACAGGGACATAGGCAAAAATTGGTTTACTAACAAGGTGGTGGATGAGTGGAATAGGCTTAGCAATCATGTGGTGAGTGCCAATACAATTGTCACATTCAAAAATAGACTAGATAAATTCATAGATGACGATATTGGTGGGATTAGATAACACGAGCTTAAAGTCAAAGGAGCTGCCTCGTACAGGCCTACCGGCCTCTTGTAGACTCCTGCGTTCTTATGTTCTTATGTGGGACTTTATCAAACGCTTTCTGGAAATCAAGATTGACTACGTCCAGTGATTTGGTTACGTCATAAACCGTGAAGAGGTCGTTATAAAAGGTTAATAGGTTTGATAGGCAGGATCTTTTGTTACGGAAGCCGTGTTGTGAGTTCCCAATTAATGAGTGGCTTTCAAGGTAACTCACAATTTTGTCTCTAATTATGCTGTCAAGTAGCTTACCTACAACCGAAGTTAGACTGATGGGCCTGTAATTACCTGGTACTTTTTTGTCTCCTTTCTTAAAAATCGGTGTCAGGTTAGCCTTTTTCCAATCCGAAGGGACGATGCCTTGTCGCAAGGACATATTGAATATGGTTGTGAGGGAGGAGACTATTTCGCTCTTTGTTTCTTTGAGCAGAGTAGAATATACTTTGTCAGGTCCAGGACTTTTATTTGTTTTAAGTGATTTAAGGGCTTTAAGGATTTCATCGGTTGTTATTTCAAAGTTAGGCAATGTATGCTCGGGATTTGCATTAGTACTAGTGTTGGTGGTAGTGGTGGGAGGACTGTTAGTATTAAACACCGAGGAAAAGTAATTGTTTAATAGGTTTGCAACGTGTTGGCTGTCAGTCACTAGTGCACCATCGCTGTTTGTTAAGGGTCCAACTCCACTTCTGATCGCCTTTCTGTTGTTTATGTAACTGAAGAAGGATTTCGGATTATTTTTACAGTTGGCCGCAATAGTTTCTTCATATCTACGCTTTGCCTGACATACTAATCTTTTTACTTGTCGCCTGGCATCATGGTAAAGTCTAATGATTTCGGGCGTGCTTTGTTCTTTCTTTAGCCCGTAAAACAATTTTCTCTCCTTGACTGAGTGTTTAATTTCGCTGTTAAACCAAGGTGGGCTTTTATTAGTGTTACTTCGCTTCTCACACAAAGGGACGAATGTGTTCTGCTGAGTGAGTAAATGATTTTTAAAGCTTAGCCAGGCTTCCTCTACATTACCGTCATCTGATAGTTGCATTTCTATGAGTTTTCGTCGGATTTCTACGAAGTTAGCTCCTTTGAAATCGGGCACCTTTACTTTATTTTCAGTCACTGATGTTTGAGCTCTAATGTCGACGCGGACTAATTTATGATCGCAAGAACCGAGGTGTTCTCCTACCGTGACATTACTGACTAGGTTATCTTGGGTCGTTATAACAAGGTCAAGTATGTTATTTTGTCGAGTTGAGAGAGAGAGAGAGAGAGAGAGAGAGAGAGAGAGAGAGAGAGAGAGAGAGAGAGAGAGAGAGAGAGAGAGAGAGAGAGAAGGAAACTAGGAATAACATATGAGAGAGAGAGAGAGAGAGAGAGAGAGAGAGAGAGAGAGAGAGAGAGAGAGAGAGAGAGAGAGAGAGATACCAATCAGCACAACACTAGGAAGTTTTTACCGAAGTACCGACATACACGACATACACCCCCCCCCTCCCCCCCTCAACACACACACACACACACACACACACACACACGTAACCTTCCTCCCTGCATGAATAGACAAACCAAACACAAAAAAAGAACAATAAACATGATCTTGAGCGAGGCATCATTTTTACATAAGGAAATGAGAAACAAAGAGAAATATATAAAAAAAACATTATGAGCCTTTTGTGTTGACGTAGCAAAGATCAGAGAGTCTTTAGTTCGCTTTCTTAGACGTCTTGGTTGCTTAGTTCGCATGTTTGAAAAGTCTCGTAGAAGTTGCTGTTTTTTTGTGGAATGTTTTGTGATTTTATAGTGATAGTTTTGCACATCATCATCTTCAACAGGACAATCCCCCAACCTGGTTAATCGTCTCCGTGGCCTTGGATAACAGTCGTGATGGGAGTCCGGGCTTTATAAGAGTATGCACCTTTGTCGCCCGTGTGAGAGCCTGCAATCGTTCATAATAATACTCATCCTTCCTCGTGACCTTGGCGCGTGCATTAAAAACGGGACATCGGATGGGGAGACTCACGCCGTCTTCTACGCCTCGAGTTTCTTTGTTTTGGATGTTTGCAAGACCCGTATTCTGTGACGCTGAGTTTCTTTGTTTTGGATGTTTGCAAGACCCGTATTCTGTGACGCTGAGTTTCTTTGTTTTGGATGTTTGCAAGACCCGTATTCTGTGACGCTGAGTTTCTTTGTTTTGGATGTTTGCAAGACCCGTATTCTGTGACGCTGAGTTTCTTTGTTTTGGATGTTTGCAAGACCCGTATTCTGTGACGCTGAGTTTCTTTGTTTTGGATGTTTGCAAGACCCGTATTCTGTGACGCTGAGTTTCTTTGTTTTGGATGTTTGCAAGACCCGTATTCTATGACGCTGAGTTTCTTTGTTTTGGATGTTTGCAAGACCCGTATTCTGTGACGCTGAGTTTCTTTGTTTTGGATGTTTGCAAGACCCGTATTCTGTGACGCTGAGTTTCTTTGTTCTGGATGTTTGCAAGACCCGTATTCTATGACGCTGAGTTTCTTTGTTTTGGATGTTTGCAAGACCCGTATTCTATGACGCTGAGTTTCTTTGTTCTGGATGTTTGCAAGACCCGTATTCTGTGACGCTGAGTTTCTTTGTTTTGGATGTTTGCAAGACCCGTATTCTATGACGCTGAGTTTTTTTGTTTTGAATGTTTGCAAGACCCGTATTCTGTGACGCTGAGTTTCTTTGTTCTGGATGTTTGCAAGACCCGTATTCTGTGACGCTGAGTTTCTTTGTTCTGGATGTTTGCAAGACCCGTATTCTGTGACGCTGAGTTTCTTTGTTCTGGATGTTTGCAAGACCCGTATTCTGTGACGCTGAGTTTTTTTGTTTTGGATGTTTGCAAGACCCGGATTCTGTGACGCTGAGTTTTTTTGTTTTGGATGTTTGCAAGACCCGTATTCTGTGACGCTGAGTTTCTTTGTTTTGGATGTTTGCAAGACCCGTATTCTGTGACGCTGAGTTTTTTTGTTTTGGATGTTTGCAAGACCCGTATTCTGTGACGCTGAGTTTCTTTGTTCTGGATGTTTGCAAGACCCGTATTCTGTGACGCTGAGTTTCTTTGTTTTGGATGTTTGCAAGACCCGTATTCTGTGACGCTGAGTTTCTTTGTTTTGGATGTTTGCAAGACCCGTATTCTGTGACGCTGAGTTTCTTTGTTCTGGATGTTTGCAAGACCCGTATTCTGTGACGCTCTCGGCTCTCACAACTGTTTCAAAGGACGCATGGGAGATTAGTCGGATTCTCATGAGTTGTTTTTTCTCACGCTTGTGGTGCAGAATACCTGTCTGATTGTCGCTAGGGTTATAAAACTACCCATGGAAACACTATCACAACCTCTAACAAAGGACACAGCGGAGATTTGTCGAGTTCTCATGATTTTTTTTTTTAACGGGTTCATGGTGGAGAAGCCTTGTTAAACTATCGCTAGGGTCATAAACCTACCCATGGAAATACTGACACAACTTCTACGTAAGCTTTGGTAAATGTGTGTGTGTGTGTGTGTGTGTGTGTGAGCCCCGAAATGTTTGAGAATATGGGCAAAATAGAAAAAAAATATTGGGAATGATCCTCCTCCTTCCCCCTCCTCCTCCTCCTCCTCCTTTTCCTCCTCCTCCTCCTCCTCCTCCTCCTCCTCTTCCTCCTGGCTTGCTTTCCTTGGTAGAGTTAACTGTAATCCTTGAGGAAATACATTAAAAAAAGAGGAGAAGGCAACGCATGCATTTATTCACGCTCGTAGTTTCTTTACCTTGATAAAAAATAATGTGTATGTGTGTGTGTGTGTGTGTGTGTGTGTGTGTGTTGAGGAGGATGAAGGTGAACAGTCGATCCATCACCCTCTCGAACAGGATACAAGACTTTCAGGATCCGGACGTTGCTCTCTGTGATTGCATTCTTCTGCTTCAAATTTACATAACAAAACATAAGGAAGAGAAGAAAGAAAAACAAAACTAAATAAAGGAGTAGAGAAATATAAATAAACAAATACATAAATAAAAAAAATACATATAATTCGAAAAAAGATGAGCATATAATTTTACATAACAAAACATAAAGGAAAGAAGAAAGAAAAACAAAACTAAATAAAGGAGTAGAGAAATATAAATAAACAAATACATAAATAAAAAATATATATATATAATTAAATAAACACGTTCGAAAAAAGATGAGCATATAATTTTACATAACAAAACAAAGAAAAAAAAAACTAATTAAAGGAGTAGAGAAATATAAATAAATACATAAATAAAAACATATATAATTGAATAAACACGGTAAAAAAAATAGCATATAGATAGATAACTACTAAATAACTAAATAAAGGAGTAGAGAAATATAAATAAATACATAAATAAAAACATATATAATTGAATAAACACGGTAAAAAAAAATAGCATATAAACAGATAACTACTAAATAACTAAATAAAGGAGTAGAGAAATATAAATAAATACATAAATAAAAACATATATAATTGAATAAACACGGTAAAGAAAAATAGCACATAGACAGGTAACTACTAAATAACTAAATAAAGGAGTAGAGAAATATAAGTAAACAAAGACATAAATAAAAAAAAAAACGTATAATTGAATAAATACGTTCGAAAAAAAATTAGCATATAAATTTACATAACAAAACATAAAGGAAAGAAGAAAGAAAAACAAAACTAAATAAAGGAGTAGAGAAATGTGAATAAACAGATACATAAATAAAAATATATATAATTGAAAAAACAGGTTCGGAATAAAAAAAATAGCATGTAGACAGGTAGATAAAGTAACGAAAATAATAAGTAAATAAATCAATAAGTAAATAGAAAATAGGGACAAGTTATATTATCTGAGTTTTTTGTAGGAGCAGCGAATAGCGGGCTTTTTTTTTTTTTTTTTTTTTTTTATTGTTTTTTTTCTGTCTCCTTTGCTGTAAAAAAAAAAAAGACGCAAATAGGTATGTACATCGAAAGCATACAAGTCACTTCCAAATATACACTATTAACATCCACAAAAAAAAAAAAACGAACAAGAACAATACAAGTCAACAGTAAGACCCCCAAAAAAAAAAAAAACAGACCAACCCTCTCAAAAGCAAACACATTCTGGGCTGATCAATGAAAGGAGTTAAGAGAAAAAGGCAGAAAGCGTATATATAGGTACACGTCATTTTCATTTCTACGCTTGAATGTAACTCGTTCAATAGTAAAACAGAAAAGAATAAAGAAGAAAAAAGAGACAGAAAGCGTGTATAGCACCAAATATATAACGGAAGAGTATATATTTAGGTACACGTCATTTTAATTTCTACGCTTGAATGTAACGCGTTCAATAGTAAAACAGAAAAGAATAAAGAAGAAAAAAGAGGCAGTCAGCGGGTACAGCACCAAGTAGGATATATCGGAAGAGTATATATATAGGTACACGTCATTTTAATTTCTACGCTTGAATCTAACTCGTTCGATAGTATAAAAAGAAAAGAATAAAGAGAAAAAAAGAGACAGACAGCGGATATAGCATCAAATATATATCGGGAGTCATTTTCACTTCTACGCTTGAGTCTGAGTGGTTCGATAGTAAAAAAAGAAAAGAATAAAGATGAAAAAAGAGGAAGAAAGCGTGTATATTAAACGTCCCTAGCCACCTCCCTTGACACCCTCCCGCTCCGCTCCCCCCGACACCTGCAATCAGCCGACCTTCTCACCTGCCGACATTCCTCCCGCCGCGTTAGAGAGAGAGAGAGAGAGAGAGAGAGAGAGAGAGAGAGAGAGAGAGAGAGAGAGAGAGAGAGAGAGAGAGAGTTCATAATGGTCATGACATCACCACCACCATCAACGTCACCATGATCACCACGAGAATCCGGTTTTGGTCGCGTGGTGATGCTTCAAAACATTCGTGCACGTGTGTGTGTGTGTGTGTGTGTGTGTGTGTGTGTGTGTGTGTGTGTGTGTGTGTGTGTGTGTGTGTGTGTGTGTGTGTGTGTGTGTGTGTGTGTGTGTGTGTGTGTGTGTGCACCTGCTCGTTTTCACCCAATTTTTTTTTTTTTTTTTTTTTTTTTTGCAAGGTTGTCAAGTTTGTAATGTTTTTTTTATCACAGTTCATCGTATTCTTTTTTTTTTTTGTTGTTTTGTTTTTGTTTTTAGTTTTGTTTTGAACACAATTTTTTTTGGGAGAGAGAGAGAGAGAGAGAATGAATAAGCTTGTGTTTGTCATGAAGGCTATATAAAAAAATAATAATAATAATAAAGTGGCTACAGTAGTTTTTTGTGTGCGTGGGTAAGCTCATGCATGTCAATTAATATATATATATATATAAAAAAAAGAATTATGGTGATTATATTTGCGCGCGGGGTTGTGTGTGTGTGTGTGTGTGTGTTCCTCAAGGCTACACACACACACACACACACACACACACACACACACACGCGGGCTGCAGGAGGTCCGGGAGTCTTCTTTACCTGGTTGGATGCCGCGGGTTCCTTGTCGCATAGAATTCCAAATGTTGCTATTATCGCCGCCTCACCGCCTTTACACTGGGCAAATTTTCCGTGGATCTTCAGTCAAACCCCGATTTCCGCTGGCGTGGTTCTCATATTTCCGCGGTTTTCTGACGTGTCCACAATCTTCCAAAGCTACGGTAGATTTCACTGAAGGGCGACGGTATTACTCACCATCATCATCAGCAGCAGCAATAACAAGAAACAAATGAGGACCACGCTAGCGGAAATCGTGGTTTGACTGAAGATCCACGGAAAATTTGCCCAGTGTAATAGCCCCTTTACCGAGCCTTTAAATTATGCTGTTTCCTTTGTTCTGTTCCTGTTAAGTCTCCCAAGTGTATTTAGCCTATGCGTGTTTTACTTACAGCCTATTACTTTTTTTTATAGCAGAGGAAACAGTTCAAAAGCAAAAAGCAAACAAACCCCCCAAAACCCGCTTGCATTTATTTCCTTTACTATTATATTTGTTTTGAAGTGTATAAGCTCTTGGTGTTAATGGCGGTGAAGACATTAATCGATGCTAATGCGGCTTAACCCTATACGTTCCGACCCCTTGAGATTTTTCGCCCTCGTATAGCCAGCATCGTATTGATTTTTCTGAACAACAATAACGCTCGTGAACACTAAGTACTGCAACCTAATCAATGGTGTAAAGCAATAGTGAATAATGAGTGAAAAGAAACTCTCAAGAAATAAAATCCTTTTCTCCCTCTTCCTCCTATTCTTCCTTCTTTTCTTCTTCTTCCTCCTCTTCCTATTCTTCCTTCTTTTTCTTCTTCTTCCTTCTTCCTTCTTTCTTCCTCCTCTTCTTTCTCCTTTTCTTCTTCCTCCTCTTCCTCTTCTTTTCCTTTTATTCTTCCTCTTCCTCTCTTCCTCCTTTCCTCCTTTTCCTTTTCTCGCTAGCTTCTCGCCTCTTTTCTTCCTCTTCCTTTTCTTCTGCCTCTTCCTCTTCTTCCTCTTCCTTCCTTCTTCCTCTTCATCTTCCTCCTCTTCCTGTTCTTCCTCCTCCTCTTCTTCCTCTCTTCTTCCTCCTTCTTCCTCTTCCTCCTCTTCCTCTTCTTTCTCCTTTCCTTCCCTCTTCCTCTCCTCTTCTTCTTCTTTCCTTTTCCTCTTCCTCTGCTTCCTACTTTTCCTCCTCTTCCTAGCTTCTCGTCTTACTCTTCTTCCTCATTCTTCCTCTCACTCTTCCTTTTCTTCTTCCTTCATCTTCTTCTTCCTTTTCTTGATTTTGCTCTTCTTCTTCCTGCTCTTCCTCCTTTCCTTCCTCCTCTTCTTCCTCCTCTCCCACCTCTTCCTCTATTTCCTCCTCTTCTTCCTCTTCCTCTTCTTCATCCTCTTCCTCCTTTTCTTCCTCTTCTTATTACTCTTCCTAGTCTTCCTCTTCTTCCTTCTTCCTCTTCTTCCTCATTATTGTCCACATCCCTCTTTTCCTCCTCTTCTTCCTCTTCTTCCTCCTCTTCTATACTTTTCCACCTCTTCCTAGCTTCTCGTCCTCTTCTTCTTCCTCTTCTAGCTTCTTCCTCCTTTTCCTCCCCTACCTCTTCTTCTTCCTCTTCCTTTTCTTCTTCCTATTTTTACTCCTCTTCTGCATCTTCCTCTACTTCCTCTTCTTCTTCCTCCTCTCCTCCTCTTCCTCTATTTCCTCCTCTTCTTCCTCTTCCTCTTCTTCATCCTCTTCTTCCTCCTTTTTGGTGATGATGGTGATGGTGGTGATGATGATGGTGGTGATGATGGTGATGATGGTGGTGATGATTATGGTGGTGATGATGATGGTGATGATGGTGGTGATGATGATGGTGATGATGATGGTGGTGATGGTGGTGATGATGATGGTGGTGATGATGATGGTGATGATTATGGTGGTGATGTTGATGGTGGTGATGATGATGGTGGTGATGATGGTGATGATGGTGGTGATGATGGTGATGATGGTGATGTTGGTGGTGATGATGATGGTGGTGATGATGATGGTGATGATGGTGGTGATGATGATGGTGGTGATGGTGATGGTGGTGATGATGATGATGGTGATGGTGGTGATGATGATGATGGTGGTGATGATGATGGTGATGATTATGGTGGTGATGGTGATGGTGGTGATGATGATGGTGGTGATGATGGTGATGATGGTGATGATGGTGGTGATGATGATGGTGATGATGGTGATGATGGTGATGGTGGTGATGATTATGGTGGTGATGATGGTGGTGGTGGTGATGATGATGGTGATGATGATGGTGGTGATGATGATGGTGGTGATGATGATGTTGATGATGCTGGTGATGATGTTGATGGTGGTGATGATGGTGGTGATGATGGTGGTGGTGATGATGGTGGTGGTGATGATGGTGATGATGGTGATGATGATGGTGATGATGGTGATGATGATGGTGGTGATGATGATGATGGTGATGATGGTGGTGA
This sequence comes from Eriocheir sinensis, assembly GCF_024679095.1. NCBI lineage: Eukaryota > Metazoa > Arthropoda > Malacostraca > Decapoda > Varunidae > Eriocheir > Eriocheir sinensis. Next base: position 2,677,387 of record NC_066561.1, read on the forward strand.
TGATGGTGGTGATGATGATGATGGTGTTGATGGTGATGGTGGTGATGATGGTGGTGATGATGATGGTGGTGATGATGATGATGGTGGTGATGGTGGTCGTGAGTTGATGATAGAGTGTCAGAGAGGCCAGTCATAGGCTATTTGACCGTTTGAACCTAGCTCCCTCTCTTCCATCTTTCATAGTATTTTTTTTACGCTAAATTTCGCTTTCCTATTCGTCTTGATATCCCAAAATAATCTCTCTCTCTAATGCATCCAGGTCCCCCAAAATAAACCATACGAGGCCAGTGATTTATAGAAAGTAATTTTTTTTTGCCGATAAGAGTATATTTGCTTATATTGAAAGGAACTGAATATGAATGACATGAATATTTGCAGCAAGTGACACTGGCACTGATATTATTTTATATATATATATATATATATATATATATATATATATATATATAGATATATATATATATATATATATATATATATATATATATATGAAAGATGGAAGAGAGAGCTAGGTTCAAACGGTCAAATAGCCTATGACTGGCCTCTCTCTCTCTCTCTCTCTCTGACTCCAAGCACGTACGTTTTTTTCTTTATTAGCTATATATAGGAATTGTCTGGCCAAAGTACAAGAAATTAACATATGTACGAGACACAGTTATCACCTTATGGTAGTGTCAAAATAAGTATTGTATGTGCCATAATTCGTCATCGCCTCGCCGCAATCACAAGCTCGTGTCGCCAACTGCCGTTGAATAACTCTCGTACACAGCGGGCTGTGTACGTTTTTATTATGTTTTTATTACAGCTAGCTTGTTTGTTGGTCTGTTTAGTGTATCAGCTAAAGCTTTGTTAACATAAAAGATGCAGAACATGCAGTATAGCACTATACAATACAGGTATATTAATACTTATAACAGTAATAATATCGTCATCCGGAGGCGTTTGAACGTTGGGTTTTTTTTCACAGCGTATCGCCGTGCTTCAAAATGATTCGCGTCGGTGTTTCTAAATATTCGTGTTTAGCAAGATAACGGAGGCTCCTATGGTTATTTTTGATATCGCATCTTAATCTACGGTATTTTCTACGTTTATCAGTAGGTCTGTTTTTCTTTTAAACTTGGTAATAAAAAAAAAATGATCGTTTTGACAAAAATCCTCAGGGGGGGGCAAATGTGGCCCGGGTCGGAACGAATAGGGTTAAGATGTGTATATATTTTCGCGCTTCTTTGTATTGTTTTGTTTGTCGTTCTTTGTTTTGTTTTTGCCTCAGTACATTCATCTTTTCTTCCTCACTCTCCTATCTTCTTCTCCACTCTCCTTTCTTCTCTACTCATTTTCTTCTTCAGTACTTTCATCTTTTCTTCCTCACTCTCCTCTCTTTTTCTCTACTCTCCTTTCTTCTCTACTCATTTTCTTCTTCAGTACTTACATCTTTTCTTCCTCACTCTCCTCTCTTCTTCTCTACTCTCCTTTCTTCTCTACTCATTTTCTTCTTGAGTACTTTCATCTTTTCTTCCTGACTCTCCTCTCTTCTTCTCCACTCTCCTTTCTTCTCTACTCATTTTCTTCTTGAGTACTTTCATCTTTTCTTCCTCACTCTCCTTCCTTCTCTACTCATTTTCTTCTACAGTACTTTCATCTTTTCTTCCTCACTCTCCTCTCTTCTTCTCCACTCTCCTTTCTTCTCTACTCATTTTCTTCTTGAGTACTTTCATCTTTTCTTCCTGACTCTCCTCTCTTCTTCTCCACTCTCCTTTCTTCTCTACTCATTTTCTTCTTGAGTACTTTCATCTTTTCTTCCTCACTCTCCTCTCTTCTTCTCTACTCTCCTTTTTTCTCTACTCATTTTCTTCTTCAGTACTTTCATCTTTTCTTCCTCTCCTCTCTTTTTCTCTACTCATTTTCTTCTTCAGTACTTTCATCTTTTCTTCCTCACTCTCCTCTCTTCTTCTCCACTCTCCTTTCTTCTCTACTCATTTTCTTCTTCAGTACTTTCATCTTTTCTTCCTCACTCTCCTCTCTTCTTCTCCACTCTCCTTTCTTCTCTACTCATTTTCTTCTTCAGTACTTTCATCTTTTCTTCCTCACTCTCCTCTCTTCTTCTCTACTCATTTTCTTCTTCAGTACTTTCATCTTTTCTTCCTCACTCTCCTCTCTTCTTCTCTACTCATTTTCTTCTTCAGTACTTTCATCTTTTCTTCCTCACTCTCCTCTCTTCTTCTCCACTCTCCTTTCTTCTCTACTCATTTTCTTCTTGAGTACTTTCATCTTTTCTTCCTGACTCTCTTCTTCTCTACTCTCCTTTTTTCTCTACTCATTTTCTTCTTCAGTACTTTCATCTTTTCTTCCTCACTCTCCTCTCTTCTTCTCTACTCTCCTTTCTTCTCTGCTCATTTTCTTCTTGAGTACTTTCATCTTTTCTTCCTGACTCTCTTCTTCTCTACTCTCCTTTTTTCTCTACTCATTTTCTTCTTCAGTACTTTCATCTTTTCTTCCTCACTCTCCTCTCTTCTTCTCCACTCTCCTTTCTTCTCTACTCATTTTCTTCTTCAGTACTTTCATCTTTTCTTCCTGACTCTCCTCTCTTCTTCTCTACTCTCCTTTCTTCTCTACTCATTTTCTTCTTCAGTACTTTCATCTTTTCTTCCTCCCTCTCCTCTCTTCTTCTCTACTCATTTTCTTCCTCACTTTCATTTTCACGCTCATATTTTCTTTTCCACTCTCCTCCTTTCTTCTCCACTCTCCTCCTTTCTTCTCCACTCTCCTCTTTTCTTCTCCACTCTCCTCCTTTCTTCTCCACTCTTCTCTTTTCTTTTCCACTCTCCTCTTCTTTTCCACTCTCCTCTTCTCTTCTCTTCTCTTTCTCCTCCACTTTCATTTTTTCTTCGTTACTTCTCTTTTTCTTCTCCTCTCATCATTCCTTCTCCGCTTATATCTTTTCTTCCCTTCTCTTTGCTTCTCCTTTTCTTCTCCTCTCTCACCTTTTCTTCTCTACTCTTCTCTTGTCTCATCTTCACCATTCCTCTTTTCTTCTACAATCCTCCTCTATACTCTCGTTTTTCTTTCCATTGCTCCACTTTCATCTTTTCTTCTTCACAGTCATCTTTTCTTCTCTATCTCCTCTTCTTCTCTATCTCCTCTTTTCTTCTCCATCTCTTCTATATCTTCTCTATTCTATTATTTTCTTCTCTACTCTTCTTCTCTTCTCTCCTTTCTTCTTCACTCCGTATTTCTTCCTTACTCATCTTTTCTTCTCTACTGTCATCATTTTCTTCTCAGCTTTCCTCTTTTCTCCACTCCTCATTTCTTCCCTCTTCATCTTTTCTTCCTTCTCTCATCTTTCTTCCTCTTGCCTCATCTCAACTTCACCTAACGCCTTTTTTTCTCCACTATCATTTTTTCTTCACTTTTTTTTTCATCCTTGGTCGTGGGCGGCGGCGGTGCTTCTGGCGTCAAGGAAAACAGATGCAGATATTTAGTGTGTGTGGTTGTTGTTCTTTTATTATTATTCTTGTCTTCTGTCGTGTACAAGGTAGGAATGTAGTCTCTCTCTCTCTCTCTCTCTCTCTCTCTCTCTCTCTCATTAGGTTGGTAAGCACTGCGCATCTAAGGAAAAAAAGAAGGATGCGTTGGTTTATCTTCTTTCTTACTATTAAACTCTCTCTCTCTCTCTCTCTCTCTCTCTCTCTCTCTCTCTCATTGGGTTGGTAACTACTGCGCATCTAAGGAAAAAAATAAGGACGCGTTACTTTACTTTCTTTCTTTCTATTAAACTTTCTCTCTCTCTCTCTCTCTCTCTCTCTCTCTCTCTCTCTCTCTCTAATTGGGTTGGTTACTACTGCGCACTAAGGAAAATAATAAGGATGCTTTGCTTTTTCCTCTTCTTATTACTATTAAACGTTTTGTCATTTTTCATAGTCAAGTACAATAACGCGAAACATAATATTTTCCTTTTGTGATCAGTTAAGACATTAAGTAAAGAAGCCTCACTTGTCTTGTATCACTTATTTATTTATTTTTATTTATCAATGTACTTATCTTTTTTTTCCCTGTTGCTTTATTTGTATATTCATCTTTTTTTTTTCTTTGGTGAGTTGACACGTAACAGCATCAGCAACTCTCGAGGCTACGGCGTGACGAGGGACGATGATATTATCTCTCTCTCTCTCTCTCTCTCTCTCTCTCTCTCTCTCTCTCTCTCTCTCTCTCTCTCTCTCTCTCTCTCGGCCTCGGTGTCGTTATATAATTGCGTCTTTATATACGTATTTTTGTGTATCTTTTACGCCACGCCGGAATTACTCAGGTGATGCGTCATTCCCTCTGTTTGTTGTTGTTGTTGTTGCTATTCTTCTTCTTCCTCTTACTTTACTTCTTCCTCTTATTATTATTATTATTATTATTATTATTATTATTATTATTATTTTTATTATCATTATTATTATCATCATCATCATCATCATTATCATTATTATCATCATCATCATCATCATTATTATTATTATTATGTCTACTACTACTACTACTACTACTACTAATAATAATAATAATAATAATAATAATAATAATAATAATGATAATAATAATACCTCTTCTCCTCCTCCTCCTCCTCCTCCTCCTCCTCCTTTTCCTCGTCCTCGTCTTCTTATAATTTTCGCCGCTATTGTGTTTAAGACTAAGGTATTTTCGCTTTTAATTACTGGTGCAAGAGATATAAATAAACAGTAATTATAAGTGACGTAATTCACAAGCAAAAAAGCGAATAATTGTTGTAACCTTACGAGACTGACGAACAGTTACGCATAATTACACACACACACACACACACACACACACACACTCACTCACTCACTCACACACACACACACACACACACACACACACACACACACACACACACACACACACACACACACACACACACACACACACACACACACACACACACACACACACACACACACACACACACACACACACACACACACACACACACACACACACACACACACACACACACACACACACACACACACACACACACACGACACGAGAGGAAAATATAACAAAAGAGGAAAGCAAAAAAAAAAAAATGCGAGGTGGATAATGAACGTAATGAGATAAAAAAAGGAAATAAAGAAAAAACGAAAGGAAGGAATAGAAACAAACAAAAAAAAAAGAAAAGAGAAATGAAACGCGAAATTAATAATGAAAATAAATGAACGGAAGCGATAAAGAAAAAGGAAATAAAGGAAAAAAACGGAGGGAAGGAAGAAAAGGAAACAAACAAGTAAACAAAAATAAAGAAAAGTTGATAAAAAAAAATAAGAAAGGAAACGCGAAATTAATAATGAAACAAAATGAACGTATGAGATAAAAAAAGGAAAATAAAGGGAAAAATAAGAAAGAAGGAAGAAAAAGAAACAAACAAAAAATATATAAAAGCTGATCGAAAAAAAATTAAAAAGAAAGGAAACACGAAATTGATAATGATAGTAAATGAACGTAAGATTAAAAAAAGGAAAAAAAAGGAAAAGGAAGAAAAGAAACAAACAAGCAAACAAAAAATAAAGGAAAAAAAGAAATAAGAGAGGAAACGCCAAGTTAATAATGAAACACACACGTCACCAATCAACAGGTAAACACACACACAATTAGCAGGTGCATACAATTAAGCACAATAAGGAAGAGGAAACAACACTATATGACCCACCTCGACCTTACCTGGCTCACACACTAATTATGCGACAGTGATTACTTTGACACCTGTTCTCATCCCAGCATTCGCCCCTCATGATCTGTTGACACTTTCTCCTCGTATGATTGGTTCTCCCTCCCTCCTCCCTCCCTCCCCCCCTCCCCCCGTCGTAGGAAGGTGGGGAAGAAGGAAGGGTGAAAGAAAGAAAGGAAGAGAAAAGGGAAAAGGAAAAGAAACGATTAAGGAGATAGGAGATAGAATGAAGGAAAGAAGACAGGAAGAGATGAAGAAGAAAGGAAGGAAGGGTGAGAGAGAGAAAGGGAAAGTAAAGAAATAAATGAAGAGAAAAAGTTAAAGAAAAATAAACGATCAAGGAGATAGGAGATAGAATAAAGGAAAGAAGACAGGAAGAGAGGAAGAAGAAAGGGAGGAAGGTGAAAGAGAGAAAGGGAAAGAAAAGAAAGAAAGAAAGGAAAATAAAAAGAGAAAAAAATAAACGATTAAGGAGATAGGAGATAGAATAAAGGAAAGAAGACAGGAAGAGAGGAAGAAGAAAGGGAGGAAGGGTGAAAGAAAGAAAGGGAAAGTAAAGAAAGAAAGAAAGGAAGAGAAAAAGGGAAACAAAAACAAACGATCAAGGAGATAAGAGATAGGATAAAGGAAAGAAGACAGGAAGAGAGGAAGAAGAAAGGGAAGAAGGGTGAAAGAAAGAAGAGTAGAGAAAGAAGGAAAGGAAGAAAAAGGAAGAAAGAATGAATGAATGAAAGGAAGCCATAAATTGGTTTAGGGGATAAAATAAAGAAAAGAAGATAGGAAGACATGAAGGAAGGAAGAAGGGAGAGTGAAGGAAAGAAGAGTAGAGAAAGAAAGAAAGGAAGAAAAAAAGAGAAAGAAAAAACGAAGGGAGTAATTAAGAACATAAGAACACAGGGAAACTGCAAGAGGCCGGGTGGCCCACACAGGGCAGCTCCAGAATCCCCCCCACTACTCACGGTGGGTGAGGTGTAGTTACAGGGGTTACAGGTAGAGGCTTGATCCTCGTTATAACGGCGGTACCCAGGCACGCATCCAGCACCCCGTCACCTTACTGCACCCACACCTCACTGCCACCTGTCGTCCTCGTCCATGTACTTATCCAGTCTACTCTTAAAACAAGCTATCGTCCCTGCACTAACTATGTGATTGCTGCGTCTATTCCATTCCCCCACCACCCTATTACTAAACCAATGCTTGCCAATATCTCTCCTAAATCTATACTTTTCTAATTTAAATCCATTACTGCGAGTTCTATCCTGCTGGCTAATTCTCAGTACTTTACTTATATCGCCTTTGTTGTAACCCTTGACCCATTTGAATACTTCTATCAGATCTCCCCGCACTCTTCGTCTCTCTAGTGAATGTAAGTTTAGATGTTTCAGCCTATTTTGATATGGGAGGTTCCTCAGCCCCTGAATCATCTTGGTCATCCTCCTCTGAACTGATTCGTTGATGTCCATTCTGTAGTGTGGGCACCAAAACTGGACAGCATAATCTAAGTGAGGCCTAACTAACGCTAAATAGAGTCTGAGGATGACCTCTGCACTCCTGTTGGTTACCGTCCTGTTAACAAAGCCTAATACCCTGTTAGCCCTATTCCTCGCACTAATACATTGCTTCCTTAGTTTTAGGTCAGAGTTCACTAACACTCCCAAATCCCTTTCACACTCAGACCTGCCTATCGCTGTGGAGTCTAAACTATACCCGTGTAATGGGTTGCGTGTTCCTACACTAAGTACGCTACACTTGGTGATGTTAAAATTCATCTGCCATTGCTGACAGTTTGTTGAGATCCTCCTGCAGTGCTCTAGCATCCTCCCCTGCCCTAATAGTGCGTCCTATTTTGGTGTCATCTGCAAATTTACCTATGTCACTAGTTATTCCATTGTCTATGTCATTGATGTAGATAATGAATAGAAGCGGGCCTAAAACTGAACCTTGAGGAACCCCACTGGTAACATTACCCCATTCGGATTTTTTACCGTTAATGGATCCAAGACAGGGAGAGGTGAAGGATTGATTAAGTAAATAAAATAAAAAATGTGAGGAAAAAAAAAATTAAAAGAGAAAAGGAAGAAAAAACAAGCAAACAAGCAAAGCAACATAAAAGAAGACAAGTAAAGATGATAGGAAAAAAAGAAAAATGAAAGGTGGAAAATTAATGCATCATAAAAAAAAGATGAATTAAAAAAAGGAGACAAAGGAAGGAAAAACAGACAAGCAAACAAAAAAACAAAAGAAAGATGAAAAAAAAAGAAAAAAGAAATGCGAAACTTAAAATGAAGGACGGAAAAATAGATGGTGAGGTAGAATGAAACAAAGGAAGACGAATGTTGGCAGAGAAAGGCTGAAAAAAAGAGGAAGAAAAGAGAAAAGAAAAGAAGGAAGAAAAGGAGATGAAAAGAAAAAAAGAGAATGAAACGAGGGAAGAAGAATGTTAGCAGAGAAAGGCTGAAAAAAAGAGGAAGAAAAGAGAAAAGAAAGGAAGGAAGAAAAGGAGATGAAAAGAAAAAAAAGAGGGAATGAAACGAGGGAAGACGAATGTTAGCAGAGAAAGGCTGAAAAAAAGAGGAAGAAAAAAGAAGATAAAGGAAGAAAGAAAAGGAGATGAAAAGAAAAAAGAGAATAAAACGAAGAAAGAAGAAAGTTAGCAGAGAAAGGCTGAAAAAAAGAGGGAAAAAAAGAAAAGAAAAGAAGGAAGAAAAGGAGACGAAAAGAAAAAAGAATGAAACGAGGGAAGAAGAAAGTTAGCAGAGAAAGACTGAAAAAAAGAGGACGAAAAGAGAAAAGAAAAAGAAGGAAAGGAGATGAAAAGAAAAAAGATAATGAAACGAGGGAAGAAGAATGTTAGCAGAGAAAGGCTGAAAAAAAGAGGAAGAAAAGAGAAAAGAAAAGAAGGAAGAAAAGGAGATGAAAAGAAAAAAAAGAGAGAATGAAACGAGGGAAGAAGAATGTTGGCAGAGAAAGGCTGAAATAAAGAGGCAGTAAAGAGAAAAGAAAGGAAGGAAGAAAAGGAGATGAAAAGAAAAAAAAGAGAGAATGAAACGAGGGAAGAAGAATGTTGGCAGAGAAAGGCTGAAAAAAAAAGGAAGAAAAGAGAAAAGAAAAGAAGGAAGAAAAGGAGATGAAAAGAAAAAAGAGAGAATGAAACGAGGGAAGAAGAATGTTAGCAGAGAAAGGCTGAAAAAAAGAGGAAAAAAAAGAAAAGAAAAGAAGGAAGAAAAGGAGATGAAAAGAAAAAAAAAGAGAGAATGAAACGAGGGAAGAAGAATGTTGGCAGAGAAAGACTAAAAATAAGAGGAAGAAAAAAAAGAGAAAAAAGGGAAGAAAAGCAGATGAAAAGAAAAAAAAGAGGGAGGAAAGAAAAAAAGAAGGGAGAGAAAAGATGGAAGGGACGTTACGAGGAAAAAAGAAGAAATGAAGTAAAGAAACAGTGTAGGGTGTATTGTATTCGACCTTACCAGTTTAACAGTTACGTTGAATAATAGTTTTAAGACCTTGGGATTTTTTTTTTAATGAGTCGTGTATAGTTAGCTCCAATACGAGTCAATTTGTTTAGAGTTATTGCCATTGTGCTTTTTTCTTATACGATCTTGGATACGTTCACCCTTATCTGCCGACCATTATTTTTTTGTGCGGGTGTGAAATGAGCTTAGGATGAGAAAGAAGAGGAGGAGGAGGAGGAGGAAGAGAAGAAGAAGAAGAAAAGTATTAATAATAATAATAATAATAATAATAATAATGATAAAAAGAAGATTGGGAAGAAGAAGTAGAAGAAAAAAAGAAAATAATAATTAAGAAGAATAGGAAGGAAATTAAATGTACAGTTAACTTTTCTGTTTGCTTGTTGGTTTGTGAAATGAGCTTGTGATGGTGATGAGAGGGAGGAAAAGAGGAAAAATAAAGATGAAGAAAAGATGAAGATAGTAATGATAGTGATGATGATGATGATGATGATGATGATGATGAGGAGGAGGAGGAGGAGGAGGAGGAAAAATAAAAAGAAAAGGAAACATAGAAACATGGAAGAAAGCCTGTTGTCTCATTACGAGGGTGCCTGCCTTTAGTGATTTAAGCAAGTCGTCAGCCACGTGAGTGCCCTGCGGAACAGATTAAAGCACTGTTGGGCGTACGCACGGGTATATTCACTTCACCCCTGACGCAGCAAACTGATATAATCAAAGCGATCGTTTCCGCTGATCGTTTCAGCACTAATGCTTCTGCAAGAAGGCTATTCCTGTGGCGGTTCGAAAAATAACTCCTGCCGGTGTCTGTACTTCGCTTGAATTTTTTTTTACCATTATTTATTTTTCTCGAGTTAGTTTGGAGCCCAAAAAGCTGTGATCGACGTTACTGAACTTGTTCAGGTACTTGAAGACATAATGAAGTCCCCTCGCAGTAGTCTCTTTTCCAGTGTGAAGGGATTGAGTCGCTTGAGTCGTTCTTCATAAGGTTGAGTCCTCAGTGATTGTACCATTTTCGTAGCGCGTCGCTGTATTCTCGTATAATAATTCAGTGTCCTTGCAGCTAAGGGGTCGAATTGAACTGCGTACTCCGGGTGGGGCCTCACCAGCGAGTTGTACAAGGACAACGTGGAGAAATGGAGGAAGATGAGGAGTATATTGGCAAGGAGGAAGAGGCCGACAAAGAACGAAGCAAAAAAAAAAGGGAAAACAAGGAGATGGATTGACAGGGAGTAAGAAAACAAACAAAAAAAATATGGATATGAAGAATGAATCAGAACATCAATCTCCATCAGCTTTCACCGTGCGTTTTCTCAGCCTCAAGATACTCACTAACTATTCCTTCCTTCCAGTTACCGAATAGAGCTGGATAATGCTGCTGCGAACCTTGAGCTTTCCTCTTTTTATAATCGTTGCAGCGGGTCGTATAAAGAGTTAACTCATTTCAATGTGAGTGACTTCGTTTATCTTTACTGCTATTTCTTTCTCTCTTTTACGATCTTGAACACAGCCACCCGAAGCAACCTAACATTTTGTGTGTTTGTTTCTGTTTGTTTGTTTTGTAAATGAGTTTATGAGGAGGAGGAGGAGGAGGAACAAGAGAGGGAGGAGTAAAAGTAACAGGAATAAGAGAAAGATAACATTGGGAAGGAGTAATATAAAAAGAATAAGAGGAGAAAGAGGAAGAGGATGTGGAAAAAAGAATGGGAAAAGGAGGAGAAAGAGGAGGAATGAGAGAGGGAGAAGTAAAAGTAACAGGTATAAGAGAATGATAACACTGGGAAGGAGTAAATAAGAAGGATAAGAGGAGGAAGAGGAGGAGGAGAAAGAGGAAGAGGATGTGCAAAAAGGAATGGGAAAGGGAGGAGAAAATTGGGTAGGAGTTGAAGGGCAAGAACGAATAAGTGATCAAGGAGGAGGAAGGAGAGGTAAAAAAAAAAGGAAAAATACATTAAAGGAAAAAGTAAAAAGGCAGAAATTATAGGAGTTGAGAGAGAGAGAGAGAGAGAGAGAGAGAGAGAGAGAGAGAGAGAGAGAGAGAGAGAGAGAGAGAGAGAGAGAGAGAGAGAGAGAGAGAGAGAGAGAGAGAGAGAGAGAGAGAGAGAGAGAAGCTATTAAAATGAATTGAAATGTTTTGGATTGTCGTATGTTTGTTTGTTTTCCCTTTTTTTTTCTTTATATTTCCTGTCGTTCCAGCGTTTTTCCTTATTTTATTTTTTCTTTCCTTCTTTTGAGAGAGAGAGAGAGAGAGAGAGAGAGCGTCGTTTTACCTTTACCCTAATCTTCTTTTTTCCTTCTACGGGAGGGTCGTGCGCGTGGTCGTCCCTGCAGAAATTACGACCCTTTTTTGCTTATCTGTCTTGTGGTGGTCGTGACGCGTTCCATCATCATTACTAGGTGGCTGAGGTGTGGTGAGGTCTTTCATTTATTTTATCTGATTTATTTATTTATTTATTTATTTATTTTTTTTTTTTTTTTACTTTTCACCAATGGCACCGATAGTCTTTCTTGGTGGGGCTCGGTGGTCGGCCCCAGCCCGTTATGGCGCAGGCAAGTGTTTACAGTGGCGCCATCTTGCTTGGCTCATGCTGCCCCTCGCAGTTCATCGTTGATCCTTTTTTTAGAGGGTATCTAGAGTCCGGGCAGCATATGGATAGTCTTAGGCCATTCGGCGATGACAGAAAAATTGCCAACTTGTTTGTCGCGGCAAACGAGACGCCTTTGGTAATAAGTGTGTGCGCCGATTCATGGGATATCGCTGGAATGACTTTGTGTCAAACCGGCGACTACTCCGTGAGACTGATTTGAGGTCTATTATCTGCATAATCCGTGAACGCCAACTCCGGCTATACGGGCATGTGGCACGCTGCCCAGAAGTCGACCCTGCTCACCGGGTTATTTTGTAAGAGACATTTCTAAGTGGAGAAGTTTGAGTAAGTCGATGAATCCTGCCAGGAGCTACTTAGGATGGGAAGGGGCCGGCATGGAGACTTACCCGGAAGGATCCTGGGGCTTCGCGTCGTAAGGTGGGCAAGGCGACGCGCCCCCGGTGTATGCCCCCATTGATTGATTGGTGTAGTGGAGTGGTGGTGAAGAAGGGAAGGAGACAAAGAAGTGATTGGGGTGGGGAGGATTAGGAGTAGCTTGAGTAATGGGGATGGAGGGGAGGCGATAGCCGTGTATGTGGAGTGGCGGGGAGTGGAAAGAAAGAAGAGGTAGGAAGGGAGGGAGAGGGAGTGGATGTAGAGTGACGTGGAAGAAGGCTGAAGGGAATGGATGTTGAGGCTAGTGGAGTGGTGTGGAAGGGGAAGGACTGGAGGGAGAGGGAGTATAGCTTGAGTATTGGGAACTTGGAGTTGTGTGGAAGGAACGGGGAGGAAGGGGTGGAAGGATAGGGAGTGGATTGAACGTGGAGAGTGAAGAGTAGTGTAGTATGTGGAGTGGCAGGGAGTGGTGGTGTGGAAGGGGAAGGAGAGAGAGAGGTAGTGAAGGACGGGGAAGGAGTAGCTTGCATAATAACAGTGGAAGGGAGTGGAACAGGAAAGTGGACGGGGGAAGAAGGCAGTGGGGAAAAGGAGGTGGCAGTGGAAGGGAGTGGAGGAGAGGAGTGGAAGAGAAGGAGAGAAAGGGAGTGAAGGAGGGGGAGGGAGTAGCTTGCATAATGACAGTGGAAGGGAGTGAAGAAAGAGAGTGGATGGGGAAAGAGAGGAAGGGAATGGGGAATGGAGGAGTGACAGTGGAAGGGAAGGAGAGGGAGGGAGTAGCTTAAATATTGGCTGCGGAGTGAGTGAGTGTGGAGTGGAAGTGGAAGGAGAGAGAGGAAGGAAGTTAAGGAGGGAGAGGGAGTGGTTCGAGTCATGAAAGTGGAAGGGAATGGAGTAGGAGAGTGGAGGGAGTGAGGAAGGGAGGAGGAGTAGCGTGTTGTAGGGCAGTGGAGCATGAGTGGAGTCGCGTGGAGTGTGAATGAAAAAGATAATAGCAGTGAAGTCGCTTGAAGTGGAGGTGGAAAGGGGTGAGGGAGGGAGAGGGAGTGGCATAAGTAATTGCAGTGGAGTGAAGTGGAGTGGAGTGGAGGGCAGTGGATGGACTCGCAGTCGTTTCAGAGGTCTTTCAGCTTTCAACAAGAGTCACGAGTTGGTGCCATAACTCTTCTCGTCTTCTTCTTCCGGGTTGTGCTAATGTGGAGGAGGAGGAGGAGGAGAAGAAAAAGAAGAAGGAGGGGAAGGGGAGGAGGAGGAGGAGGAGAAGGAGAAGGAGAAGGAGAAGGAGGAGGAGGAGGAGAAGAAGAAGAAGAAGAAGAAGAAGAAGAAGAAGAAGAAGAAGAAGGGGGAAGGGAGGAGGAGGAGGAGGAGGAGGATAAATAGGAAAAAAAAAGTCAAATACCTGTTCTTACACACCTATTGAATTTGATCACAGTTACAAATACCACTACACCACCACCACCACCGCTATAACTAACACCCCCCTACCCACCCCTCTTCCACCGCCACCATTACGACCAGCCCAAAAGCTATTAAAGGCCCCAAGTCAACACAGCTGGCCACAAGCGAGCGAGGCCTTGGGAGAAGAAAAAAAACAGCGCGAAACACTCCAGTCTGCCCAACAACAAGGTCACAGGCGCCATACAAGGGAGAGAGGGTTTTTTCACTTGCGAAGGAAAGACCAACCTTGCAACACGTCCTTGGGGGTGAATTACTTTGTTACGAAGAGGCTGCATGGGTTCGAACTGAGAGTCATCGCTGGGAAGGTGTGTCGTCGGGTCCAGCTGGCCGCTTCGAGGATGAGGAGTAGGACATGGGGGTCGGGTGGGGGGTGATTAAAGTGGGGAATGGGCATGAATTCTTTTGTTGCGAGTAGAAGGATTCGAACCAAGTCATCGTGTTTGGGGTGCGAGGTGCTGTACAGTCGCGATATGAAGTGATGTCGCCGCTCTCAAAATGTTTCGTACGGGAGCATTTGAAGGTAACGGAAGCGATGTGTATTTATTGTTTATGTTATAATGTTCCCTTTTAATGATAATCTATAATACGTTGTGATGTAAAACACGGTAAAATAACATAGTAGTACCTGAATTACAATTATACATTCATTTGCTTTAAAAAATGCAACTGCGAATGTCATGTGTTGTCTTCAGTGCTGAAGAACTGAAGACAACCTTGAAATGATTTAGCTCACGTCGTGTGCTTATCTTTGCAAAACAGTTGTTATACGTTGTTCAGATTTAGGCGATATATATATATATATATATATATATATATATATATATATATATATATATATATATATATATATATCGCCTAAATCTGAACAACGTATATAAAGGGAAGATGCCCACAGCCTATAACTACCGAGGGATAGTGGGAGATGGAAAAATAAGAATAAATAGCCTCAGAATAGTCGTGTTTTGTAACTCCAAGCTCCTCACTCTTTGCCGCCGATCGCAGACATCATTGACTTTCTTGGTCAATATAACGCTGACAAAAGCTTCATGTAGACTTCTAATGCTTGGAGGTGATCAGTGGAACGTGTCTACAGCTTATAAGTGCCATAGAATAATCGAGGAAGGTGGGGAAATAAGAAAATATGGCTTTGAAATGGAGGTGGTGGTCGGGCGGGTAGGCTAATCGCAGCGCTGCCAAATATTAGGCTATGGTCGAGTGTTCGTAGAGGCGTCCGGAATTTTGATAGTTCAGATATGGCAACCCTACCTATGAAGGCATTCTTCATTCATCATCGTCACTGAGCAATTTTACTATATATTTCAGTGCCCATGCTTACGATAAGAAGCCACAATAGTGAATAAAAGGTGTTTAATGTGAAACCTTATTATTTGATCGTTTCTTAATCAATAAATCGTGTCATACTGTGCGTGTATTAATGAAGACAATTCATGGAATGACCCAGAATATATATATATATATATATATATATATATATATATATATATATATATCTATATATATATATATATATATATATATATATATATATATTCCATGAATTTACTTTGCGTTTTATTGATCACCTCCAAGCATTAGAAGTCTACATGAAGCTTTTGTCATCGTTATATTGACCAAGAAAGTCAATGATGTTTGCGATCGGCGGCAAAGAGTGAGGAGCTTGGAGTTACAAAACACGACTATTCTGAGGCTATTTATTCTTATTTTTCCATCTCCCACTATCCCTCAGTAGTTATAGGCTGTGGGCATCTTCCCTTTATCACTATCATGCATTAGAAGTCCACGGACAGCATTTGTTATCGTTATGTTGACCACGAAAGGCAAAGAATGAGTCAGGGGTGAATAAGAGGTATGGTGCGCGGGCGATGACGTCATCATCATACGAGAGTATAAATTAAATCAATTACGTCATCCTAGTTTAGGATATCGACTAATTATGCATGTCCTATATATTGCGCATATGTCATATTTAGTGTTGTCAACAATGATCATGAAAAGATAATTTTACTTTCTGTTTGAGTAATATGTCGATAATTGGACTTCATTTGACTCTTTCCTTGGTGAACGAAAGCACTTTGTGTCAAAATATTTCGACAAGTCTTCGTAAGACATCATTGAATATTTCTTTTCTATTTTTTTTTCTAGCTTCTAAAATATATTTAGTTAAGTGATGATGAAAATGCAGGAAAATAATGGTACTCTTGAAAATATATAACGATACTTGGGTGATCGAAAATAAACGTACACGGCGACATCACTTCATATCGCGACTGTACAAGGGGCCAATGGGGATATAGGAAGGGGTGGGGTGGGGGGTTAAGAAGGGGGGAGGCAAGGGGTAAGGATACAGACGAAGGGGGGTGGGATGGAGATGAAGAAGGGGGTGGAAGGAAAGGGGGTACAAGGTGAAATGGGGGAAGGGGGGATATAGGAAGGGGTGGGGTGGGGGTTAAGACGGGGGGATGGAAGGAGAGGGGAGGAATAAGGATAGAGACGAAGAAGGGGAGTGGGATGGAGATAAAGAAGGGGGGATGGAAGGAAAGGGGGGACAAGGTGAAAGGGGGGGAAGGGATGAGGGTAAGAGGGGAGAGGGACGGGTTATTGAGGTTGTTTTCCTCGAGGTGTATGTAAGGATGGAGACGGTGGAAGAGGTAGGTGGGGGGGGTAAAGAAGGAGGAAGGAGGGAGAGGGGGGAGACAAGGTGAAATGGGGGTAGGGGAAGGGTGGGGGGGGGGGTCGTGCGCACCTCACCTTTACCAAGAAACAGATGCGTCGTCTTCGTGTTGAGGTGAAGTCATCATGTATATTTTGACCACGAGGAGGGGTTGAGGGGGGAGGAGAGGGGGTAAGGGAGAGGAGGAGGGTTAGAGCAGTAGAAATGGAAGGAAAAGGAAGAGGAAGGGTATAAAAATGAGGCAGAGGGAAAAAGTAGGAAAAAGTAGGCAGTTGTTTTTACATATTTACCTCGGCCACTACTACTACTACTACTACTACTACTACTACTACTACTACTACTACTTCTGTCACCTTTACCTGGGAATAGAAGACAGGTGTGTTGCCTTGGTATTGCCGCTGATGTCTTGTCGAATCATTTTTTACGTGTACATAAGAAGCAAAAAAGGATGGGGGAAGGCATATCACACCTACCACACCTTTACCTGTTGAAGAGAAGCAGGTGTGTTAGTATTGGCGATAAGGTCATCATGTTTACAGGCACTGAGAGTAGGGGGGGATAGAGGAGGGGGAGAGGAGGAAGATAAAGGAAGGGAAGGGGAGGGGGGAAAGGGGTGGGTTATGTCATGCGCCCCTCACCTTTACCTGCCAAATAAAGCCTGCAGGTGTGTTATGTCATGTTGGTATTCGCGTGAAGGTAGAGACATCATGTTTAAAGGGATTTGCTTTGTCATTATCATCATCTTCTTCTTTTTTATCTTCTTCTTCCTCTTCTTCTTCCTCTACTTCTTCTTTTTCTTCTTTTTCTTCATCCTCCTCCTCTTTTTCTTCTTCCTCCTCCTCTTCTTCTTCTTCCTTTATTTCTCCCTCTACTTCTTTTTCTTCTTCTTCATCCTCCTCTTCTTCTTCTTCTTCTTCCTCCTATTCTTCTTCTTCTTCCTCTATTTCTTCTTCTTCTTCTTCTTCTTCTTCGTAAATGTAGTAGTAGTAGTAGTAGTAGTAGTAGCAGTAGTAGTGGTAGTAGTAGTAGTAGTAGTAGTAGTAGTAGTAGTAGTAGTAGTAGTAGTAGTAGTAGTAGTAGTAGTAGTAGTAGTAGTAGTAGTAGTAGTAGTAGTAGTAGTAGTAGTAATAGTAGTAGTAGTAGTAGTAGTAATAATAATAGTAGTAGTAGTAGTAGTAGTAGTAGTAGTAGTAGTAGTAGTAGTACCAATTATGTTCTTAAGATGCGAGTCGTCATGGTCAGAGAGGAGGTATATACACAGGCAAGGACGCGGTTAACAGTGATGATTGCGTGGAGTCTTTCAAGGCGTACCAGCCGAGGGAAGGAAGAAATTGCTGGGGGCAGGATTTTTAGGGTTTTAGGGTTGATCCTCCTCCTCCTCCTCCTCCTCCTCCTCCTTTTCCTCCTTCTCCTCTTCTTATAAAGTCATCTCTTAACAGGTATTAATTTATTCTTGTGTTATGATCCTCCTCCTCCTCCTCCTCATCATCATCATCATCATCATCATCATCATCATCATTATCATCATCATCACAACCACCGCCATCATCATCACCATCATCATCAATATCACCACCACCATCATCATCATCATCATCATCAATATCATCATCACCATCATCATTACCATCATCAATATCAATAAAATCATCATAATCATCATCACCATCCTTATCATCCCCATCATCAATATCATCATCATCATCATCACCACCACCATTATCATCATCACCATCATCATTACCATCATCCCCATCATCATCCATAGCCATCACTCACCAGGTACACACATAAGGTCTCGTTCAAGCAGTCACGGAGGTCACCTGAACACACCCATTACAGAGATACATTTCAAGGCCTTCAGGGAGTGCCGTTTTAGCATTACCATTCGGAGAGTCATCGCGCTTATGTTGCCTTCTTATTTTTTCTCTCCTCTCCGCTGTTAAGACCCGATCCACGTGCGCCGTTTGTAGGCCTTCCCGGGGCTGCATTGGGGACTGTTTTGATTCGCTCTGATGACGAGGTTTTCTTTTTTTTTCAGTGGCGCCTTTTAAGCTTAGGTGAGTGGGTGCATGCGTGTGTCTGCGGAGGGAGGAGGAGGGTGGAAGGGAGTGTGTGTGTGTGTGTGTGTGTGTGTGTGTGTGTGTGTGTGTGTGTGTGTGTGTCCATACGTATTTGTTCTCACATTTGTTTTTTTTTTAAGGATTAATGTGTATGCGTGCGTGCTTGTGTGTGTGTGTGTGTGTGTGTGTGTGTTTACCTGGTGAGTAGCCGTTTTTTACCTGGAATTAACCTGTGGATGCGAGAGTCCTTGATCTGCGAGGTTTGTTCTGCGTCGTTTGTTGATGTTTATTGTGTTTATTGTGCTGAAGGAAGAGGAGACGCCTTGCCCATCAACACTGCATTAATTTATGGTCTGAAGTATATTCCTTACAGGTGAAGATAGTTATTTGTCAGGCAAAACACACACACTCACTCACTCACACACACACACACACACACACACACACACACACACACACACACACACATACACACACGAGTAAATTAATTAATGAATAGATAAATATAATTAGACGAACAAGTAAATGAAGAAAAGAAGAAATTATAAAAAAAGATATAAAAATGCAACACCAAAAAGATACAATCAATTTTTTCCTCGTTTTATTTTATTTTTTATTTTTTATACAGAAGGACAGATAATCTTACAAACGCACACACACGAAAAAAAAAAAAAAAAAACTGCACTTCACACTTAACCTTACACACGGGGAGCAAAGAGCAACAGCACCCGGGAAGCGACTCTGAGCCTTCCCACCAGGTGTCATAAAGGCGTGACTCCCTTCCTCTCACCTGGCCTGGCTACTTGCACGCGGAAAAGCCTTTTTTTGTGTGTGTGTCCTGCCTCTGTGTTCTCATTTATTCCTCTTTCTTCATCACCCTAAAAATGATATACGTAGACTTTTTTATTTATTTCTCATGGCTCACAGTCAGTAATGATCCGGCGTATTTCTGCCTCTAATCGTTTAATGCATAACGAGTCTCATTCGTCCATGTATTCTCGCGTTCTTGAGACCCCTAAACAAACGGGACCCAAGTTCGGCGTCTCAGCACACTTCAGTAACTGTTGTGACGAGAACCTGAAGGGCACCTTTGTCCCGCACTGCCTTCCAACACCTTCCTTGTCCAGGGGTGGAGTGATACAAGGCTCAAGTGTTCGAATACGGACACCTTAAATTTCTAAGAATACGAATGTGAATACGAATACAAGAAAATATTAGGAATTCGAATGTAAATACGAATAATTAATGAAAGTTTTCATGAATACTTTTATTTAAAGAAACTCTTTAAAAAAATACTTCGCCCGTCATCTTAGAAGCGTAATATATTCTTATGTTGTCAATTATATAATTTTGTAGAGTTTGTTAGTCTTCACTTAAATATTAAAGTTATTTTCTGCTTGATCACAAATTCATTGAGTCGGAGCTCTGGGATTTCATCAACTCACTCACAATTTCCAGGCAAAGCTGACACAGCGTATCCATCGTGAGGGGACAGGACTGGTGGCGGGAAGGCAGAAGTGAGAAGACAGCTGTCGACCCGTCCGCACGAGACGGTAACAGACATTACCGACGCGTTCTGGACACGTTGAGGGAGCAGAGCCGTAATGTTGTGCTTCTCTTTGCGTTTCAGCGGAAGGTAACATTTGAGTCAAACGAATGACTATTCCTGACAATAAATTTATGATTATTTGTCAGATTATTAAAAAATACAACTGGTTTGGCCAAGCATTCAAATAAGAATGAGAATATTTATTTATAATAAAAAAATAGTCGAAAATGAATACTACATCCAAATGTTGTATTCGAATATATTCGAACACGAATACCGTATACAATTACTTCATCTCTTGTTTGTACACGTGGGGATGTTTGCCTGTTCGTACGCATCCTTCCATTTAGTACTCATAGAAAAAAGCTACTCTGAGTTGAGGCACGCAAATGAACGGTTGTCAAGATACAGACTGATAAACATCCCTCCTTTACTTTTTTTCCCAGAGCAGTGTTTTTATTTTTTCTCATATGCGTACTGGTTGGCATGGCATGGTCGAGTTGCAGAACACATTATATGTAGTCCCATATTGGAAACGGCAGGTGGACTACTACAGGCATGCACAGTACACGACTCACTGCCTTGTGGGTGCGCACTCCACAGTCACGTACTGGACACACCAGGCACTCTCTGCCCTCTCTCCTGGGCTCCTGAGCTTCCCAGGCGGGCCACTCCGCGCTGAGGGTCGCTGAGGGTGTGCCGCATGCCCCCCATGGAGACACCTTGCTCTCCTGAAGCAGCGCGGGGCAGGTGTGTCCCCGCTGCCTGCCCAGTGTTTAGTGTTGGTGTTCAGCCAGGTTTGTCCGTCCTCTTCGTCCTCAGTATTTTGGTCTGTTCCTCCTCGCCCCGTGGTGTCAGCCGGGACTGCCGTCTGTCCTCGTGTTGGGCTCCTCTTCGGCCTCCTCCTCGTCCTCATTATTTTGGTCTGTTCCTCCTTCCCCCGTGGTGTCAGCCGAGAGTGCCGTCTGCCCTCCTCGTGTTGTGCTCCTGTACAACTTCCGCCTTTTTCTGCTATCTCCTCGTTGGCGTGAGGTGTCGTGAGCCCCTGCGTCCCAGGTGGCTGTGTGTCGGTGCGGTGTTCAGCCCCCAGCGCCGAGAAGTGTGCCGTCATTGTGGCCTGACGCTGATCGTTGCCGGATGGCGGCGTGGTGCTTGCTCTGACGCCTGGAAGTGACCAAGAAGGCGATGATGACCATTGTGTAGCGGCGTGAGGCTGTGCGTGGCCCGGCCTGTTGCCTTGAGGACCGGCGAGCAAGTGCTGCAGCGCCTCCGAAGGCCGGGGTGGAGGCGGCCGGGTGGGTGTTGGGGAAGGTCACGCGGCCTTCAGGACTTTGCTCTTATTTTGTGCTGCTTTCTCGTGACGTGTAGCAACGAGACAGTGCTCAAGGTATAAATAGAGAGCCGAGCTGTGGCTGGGCATCAGTTGGTCCACTGAGCCAGGATCATGAAAGCTCTCGCCACTCTTGTAAGTAATTCCAGACTCCAGCCTGGAAGGGGATGTTTCTTTATTGTTGTAAAAGTCTCAACATCACTCCTCACGGAATTGTGTGGATTTTTGTGCATATAATGTTTGCTCCTCCTTTGTGAGCTTTGTGTGGGCTGTTTTATTGAGGACGAGACTATCTAAAGGGAGAGCATTGGTTGCCCTGCAGGTGTTGGCGGTGGCCGTCTGGGTGGCAGTGGCAGACCCGGGCGGCGGCTCCTGCTGTGGGGGCGGAGGACACGGCGGCGGTGGTTATGGTGGAGGAGGAGGAGGAGGCAGCATCATAAGGGCCCAGCTTGTTGGCCACCACAGCCACACCACCGGCGGAGGCGGAGGCTACGGGGGTCGTGGCGGCAGGGGCTACGGTGGCGGCAGCCAGGGCCCTAGCATCGTCAAGGCCCAGCTTGTCGGCCACCACAGCCATACCACCGGCGGAGGCGGAGGCTACGGTGGTGGCGGCGGCGGAGGCTACGGGGGTGGCAGTCGGGGCCCCAGCATCGTCAAGGCCCAGCTTGTCGGCCACCACAGCCATACCTCTGGAGGGGGCGGCGGCTACGGTGGTGGTGGTGGCGGCTTCGGTGGTGGTGGCGGCTTCGGTGGTGGTGGCGGCTTCGGTGGTGGCGGCCACGGTGGTGGTGGTGGCGGCCACGGTAAGGGCTACGGCGGTGGCAGCGGCTGCTGCGGGTAGGTCTCCAGCAGGCAAGATTTGGCATCTTTTATGGGTGGCCGTCAGCCGGTCCTCGACTCTGTCCTTTTCCTTCCTTCATGAAAAGAAAACGATTCAATAAACGATCAAACTGTCCATGTTGTGTGATCTTCCCAGTGTTTTTTTTATTCCTCGGGGTCTTGGGTCCTCCTTCATGTTCTTGATGGTCTGGCCTCCTGAGTTTGTCCTTTTGAGGCTGGCTACCTAATGTTGGCCAACTGAGGTTGGCCTCCTGAGTTTGTCCTTTTGAGGCTGGCCTCCTGAGGCTGGCTTCCTGAGGTTGGCCTCCTGAGTTTGTCCTTTTGAGGCTGGCCTCCTGAGGCTGGCTTCCTGAGGTTGGCCTGCTGAGGTTGGCCTCCTGAGTTTATCCTCTTGAGGCTGGCTTCCTGAGGTTGGCCTGCTGAGGTTGGCCTCCTGAGTTTATCCTCTTGAGGCTGGCTTCCTGAGGTTGGCCTCCTGAGGAGGCTGGCTTCCTGAGGTTGGCCTGCTGAGGTTGGCCTCCTGAGTTTATCCTCTTGAGGCTGGCTTCCTGAGGTTGGCCTCCTGAGGTCTGTGGCCCCGCTAAAGGGACCGCGGGGCGTGCAGCAGTTAGCCATGGAGGTTTAGAGAGGGACGAGGAGGTTGGTAGTTGTGGTGGCAGGGAGGAGGAAAATGACATGTTGCGTTGGGGCGTGAGGGACGGATGAGATTACTTTGATGCCTTTGTGCCGCTGAAATGGTGGACAGAGACAAGGCGAGGAGCAAACCATAAACAAGCAGACAGAATAACAGGCAAGCAAACACAGAACTAGTAATTCTCCGTCTCCAGGGCTGCCAGTTTTTCATTTTGCTTGAAAAATATGAGTAATTTTTATTCCTGCGATGCTTGTGGTTATGACTCATTCAATTATGGGGGAGAAAGCTTTCGGTCCAACAGTCACGTAACACGGTGAGGTGCGGGGCGGGGCGGTCACTGCTTGAGCACCATCAGCCATAACATGATGTTGAATTAGACAGAGGTGGGCAAGTGCGGTAGTACGGTAATACCGCATCACAAAATAAGTACCGCACTACCCCCCCTACCGCAAAATTTCTGAAAATACCGCACTACCGCGGACCGCACTAAAAAATCCTGCGGTACTTTTTTGCGGTACTTTGAAAACTATCGAAGACGACATTTTCAGCGCGGCATGCTCACAGAAATGTTTTTTTTTGTACAGTGAATCGGACTCAATCAATCAATCGGGGAGGCGGTGGCTGAGTCGACATAGTGACGGCGCCGCGTTCAGGAGGACGCGAGTTCAATCCCCGCCCGGTGCCACCAAGCTGAGATTTTTCAGCCGCCGCCGAGTGGCTTAAAACTACCCACATGCTGTCCAGAAGACCACCTATCAACCCGGACTCTAGATTCTAGGATTAAAGATGAGCTCCGGGAGGGCAGCATGAGCCAATGCAAGATGGCGCCACTATAAACACTCGCCTGCGCCAGAACGGGCTGGGCCGACCATCAGGCCCCACCGGGAAGAAGCCTACCGGCGCAATAGGCCACGACGTAAAAAATAAAAAAATAAAAAAAGTCATCAGAATCAGTGATTTAATCATTCTGACTTTTCAGTTATTGTTCAAAATTAAATACTAAATACACAGACTAAACTACTACACTGCAAGTCTTCTTTAACCCGCGCGGTGCCGGCCATTTCAACCCCGGACCCGCCCGTGATGCCGGCCGATTGTTCATTTTTTGTTTGGATAGCCAGGATAGGCACTGAAGTATTTTTTTTTTATTTTGACTACCGCTACCGCAGTACCGTACACCGCGAACCGCTTTAGGAAAGAAAAAAAAATGGGACCGCACTACCGCAACCGCACTACTCCGGAAAAAGTACCGCACTACTGCAACCGCACTTCTGATTTTTCGGTACCGCTCCCACCTCTTGTTGAATAGCGCCACGAGCAGCCTGTACCAGCGCCTTTTGAACAGAATTCAGAGCTGCAAACCACCTGAGCCACCCAGGAGCTAAAAGGTCACCGAGCTCTAAGAACATAACACATAAGGAGTCTCCAACAGGCCGGTAGGCCTATGCAAGACAGCTTCTGTGAACCTAACCTCACCTAACCACACTATCCATGAATTTATCTAATCTTTTTCTAATGTGTCTATCGTATTGACGCTCATCATCATCCATAGCCATCACTCACCAGGCAAACACATTAAGTTTCGTTCAAGCAGTCACGGAGGTCACCTGAACACACCAATGGACATGTTTCCTGTTATGGGAAGAACCTAGAAATGCATTGTGCTACGTACCAATGATAACGTAGTGCACATATTACGTCCTATAAATCTCTAATTGACTGGATATTGGAGAGATATCTCAAATTCTTCTCATCTCACGGGGAGAAGCCACCATTAGCTCGTGACGTCATCAGGCTGAAGCGGAGTACAGCAGACGACATCACCAGTGTTGTGTCCACTGTTATTTTATTAGCTATGGCCACTCCAGCTCCAAACTGCGCCCAAGAAGTATATTATAGTTGCTTACAGAACACCATGAGAGTGTTGGGAATACGTTATATTATTAAAATGGGAGTGAAATCAACTGATTCGTCTCTGCTCTGCAGAAAATAGTTGAGCTCACGATTAAAAGTTACTCCGAGGGGGAACTTAAGAGAATAATCAAGGTTAAATTTATATTAGTATTATGGAAACTTACCTAGCCTAACCTAGAGAAAACAATGGCTCTGGAACGTCAGAGAGAGAGAGTCAACGCCTGAAGATGAATAAGAAGAAAACGAATGCAGACCAATATTTTATAATCGGAGGACGTGACAGAAGAGAGAATAGTTGAGTTCACGATTAAAAGTTAGTCCGAAGGGAAACTAAAAAAAATTACTGCAGGATTCACAAGCACAGACAGAAATATCTTACGTGGAGTACTTTTATCCGTATATATATACTCTTGCACATTGGCACGAATCACTAACGACTGCGGGTTAAGTCTCCAGGCATTGCTAGCCACTAGAAACACAACACGAAACCTCGGAGTAACACAAAGTTGGCGGCCTGCCGACTGCTTCGTGACGTCACGACCAATCAGCACCCGTTTCCAGGTCACGTGATTTTTCCTCAACTTTAATCCATATTTTATACCACATTTACTATTTTACATGAAGAAAAAATATTACCATAGCTGAATTTAGGGCCTATTTTATCCATACAGACAGAATTTGAAATAAATATGTTGACCGGAAACATGTCCATTACAAAGATATATTTCAAGGCCTTCAGGGAGTGCCGTTTTAGCATTACCATTCGGAGAGTTATCGCGCTTATGTTGCCTTCGTTTTAATTATCTCCTCTCTGCTGTTAAGACCCGATCCACGTGCGCCGTTTGTAGGCCTTCCCGGGGCTGCATTGGGGACTTTTGATTCGCTCTGATGACGAGATTTTTTTTTTTTCCAGATGCCCCTTTTAAACTTAGGTGAGTGCGTGCGTGCGTGTGTGTGTGTGCGGAGGGAGGAGGAGGGTGGAAGGGAGTGTGTGTGTGTGCGTGTGTGTGTGTGTGTGTGTGTTCATCCTTACGTATTTGTTCTCAGATTTGTTTTTTAAAGGATTAATATGTGTGCGTGCGTGCTTGTGTGTGTGTGTGTGTGTTTACCTGGTGAGTAGCCGTTTTTTTACCTGGAATTAACCTGTGAATGCGAGAGTCCTTGATCCACTAGGTTTGTTCTGCGTTGTTTGTTGATGTTTATTGTGTTTATCGTGTTGAAGGAAGAGGAGACGCCTTGCCCATCAACACTGCATTAATTTATGGAGTATATTCCTTAAGGTGAAGATAGTTGTTTGTCAGGCAAAACACACACACACACACACACACACACACACACACACACACACACACACACACACACACACACACTTAATCCTTTAAAATACAAATGTGTAAGAATAAACACGCAAGGACACACACACACACACACACACACACACACACACACACACACACACACACACTCACTCACTCACTCATACACTCACTCTCACACTCCCACACACACACACACACACACACACACGGTATATCAGTGGATAGATCGTCTACCTCACAACCAGAAGGACCGGGGTTCGATTCCCCGGCCAGGTAAAGATAAGTTGGGTTTATCTTCTTTCACGTGTAACCCCTGTTCACCTAGCAGTGAGTAGGTACGCGAAGTAAGGCGAGGAGTTGTGACCTCGTTTTCGCGTTTTTTTTTTTTTTTTTTTTTTTTTTTTTTTTTTACAGCAGAGGAGACAGTGCAAGGGTGTAAAAAAAAAAAAAAGAAAGAAAACAATAGTGAAAAAAAACTGCCCGCTATTTACTGCTCCTAAATAGAGTAGAGTGGCCAAAAAGAGAAATCAATCTCGGGAGGAGGGGTGTCCTGATACCCTCCTCTTGAAAGACTTCAAGTCGCAGGCAGGAGGAAATACAGATTAGGGAAGACCGTTCCAGAGTTTACTAGCGTGAGGGACACACACACACACACACACACACACACACACACACACACACACACACACACACACACACACACACGAGTAGATTAATGAATGAATAGATAAATATAATTAGACGAACAAGTAAATGAAGAAGAGAAGAAATTATAAAAAAAAGATAGATAAAAATGCAACCAATAAAAAGATAACCAAATTTTTCCTTTTTTTTTTTTTATATAGAAGGACAAACAATCTTACAACCACCACACACACAAAAAAAAACGTGCACCTCACACTTAACCTTACACACGGGGAGCAAAGAGCAACACCACCCGGGAAGCGACTCTGAGCCTTCCCACCAGGTGTCATAAAGGCGTGACTCCCTTCCTCTCACCTGGCCTGGCTACTTGCACGCGGAAAAGCCTTTTTTTTTGTGTGTGTCCTGCCTCTGTGTTCTCATTTATTCCTCTTTCTTCATCACCCTAAAAATGATATACGTAGACTTTTTTATTTATTTCTCATGGCTCACAGTCAGTAATGATCCGGCGTATTTCTGCCTCTAATCGTTTAATGCATAACGAGTCTCATTCGTCCATGTATTCTCGCGTTCTTGAGGCCCCTAAACAAACGGGACCCAAGTTCGGCGTCTCAGCACACTTCAGTAACTGTTGTGACGAGAACCTGAAGGGCACCTTTGTCCCGCACTGCCTTCCAACACCTTCCTTGTCCAGGGGTGGAGTGATACAAGGCTCAAGTGTTCGAATACGGACACCTTAAATTTCTAAGAATACGAATGTGAATACGAATACAAGAAAATATTAGGAATTCGAATGTAAATACGAATAATTAATGAAAGTTTTCATGAATACTTTTATTTAAAGAAACTCTTTAAAAAAATATTTCGCCCGTCATCTTAGAAGCGTAATATATTCTTATGTTGTCAATTATATAATTTTGTAGAGTTTGTTAGTCTTCACTTAAATATTAAAGTTATTTTCTGCTTGATCACAAATTCATTGAGTCGGAGCTCTGGGATTTCATCAACTCACTCACAATTTCCAGGCAAAGCTGACACAGCGTATCCATCGTGAGGGGACAGGACTGGTGGCGGGAAGGCAGAAGTGAGAAGACAGCTGTCGACCCGTCCGCACGAGACGGTAACAGACATTACCGACGCGTTCTGGACACGTTGAGGGAGCAGAGCCGTAATGTTGTGCTTCTCTTTGCGTTTCAGCGGAAGGTAACATTTGAGTCAAACGAATGACTATTCCTGACAATAAATTTATGATTATTTGTCAGATTATTAAAAAATACAACTGGTTTGGCGAAGCATTCAAATAAGAATGAGAATATTTATTTATAATAAAAAAATAGTCGAAAATGAATACTACATCCAAATGTTGTATTCGAATATATTCGAACACGAATACCGTATACAATTACTTCATCTCTTGTTTGTACACGTGGGGATGTTTGCCTGCTCGTACCCATCCTTCCATTTAGTACTCATAGAAAAAAGCTACTCTGAGTTGAGGCACGCAAATGAACGGTTGTCAAGATACAGACTGATAAACATCCCTCCTTTACATTTTTTCCCAGAGCAGTGTTTTTATTTTTTCTCATATGCGTACTGGTTGGCATGGCATGGTCGAGTTGCAGAACACATTATATGTAGTCCCATATTGGAAACGGCAGGTGGACTACTACAGGCATGCACAGTACACGACTCACTGCCTTGTGGGTGCGCACTCCACAGTCACGTACTGGACACACCAGGCACTCTCTGCCCTCTCTCCTGGGCTCCTGAGCTTCCCAGACGGGCCACTCCGCGCTGAGGGTCGCTGAGGGTGTGCCGCATGCCCCCCGTGGAGCCACCTTGCTCTCCTGAAGCAGTGCGGGGCAGGTGTGTCCCCGCTGCCTGCCCAGTGTTTAGCGTTGGTGTTCAGCCAGGTTTGTCCGTCCTCTTCGTCCTCAGTATTTTGGTCTGTTCCTCCTCGCCCCGTGGTGTCAGCCGGGACTGCCGTCTGTCCTCGTGCTGGGCTCCTCTTCGTCCTCATTATTTTGGTCTGTTCCTCCTCGCCCCGTGGTGTCAGCCGGGACTGCCGTCTGTCCTCGTGTTGGGGTCCTCTTCGGCCTCCTCCTCGTCCTCATTATTTTGGTCTGATCCTCCTCGCCCCGTGGTGTCAGCCGGGACTGCCGTCTGCCCTCCTCGTGTCTCACTCCTCTTCGGCTTCCGCCTTTTTCTGCTATCTCCTCGTTGGCGTGAGGTGTCGTGAGCCCCTGCGTCCCAGGTGGCTGTGTGTCGGTGCGGTGTTCAGCCCCCAGCGCCGAGAAGTGTGCCGTCATTGTGGCCTGACGCTGATCGTTGCCGGATGGCGGCGTGGTGCTTGCTCTGACGCCTGGAAGTGACCAAGAAGGCGATGATGACCATTGTGTAGCGGCGTGAGGCTGTGCGTGGCCCGGCCTGTTGCCTTGAGGACCGGCGAGCAAGTGCTGCAGCGCCTCCGGAGGCCGGGGTGGAGGCGGCTGGGTGGGTGTTGGGGAAGGTCACGCGGCCTTCAGGACTTTGCTCTTATTTTGTGCTGCTTTCTCGTGACGTGTAGCAACGAGACAGTGCTCAAGGTATAAATAGAGAGCCGAGCTGTGGCTGGGCATCAGTTGGTCCACTGAGCCAGGATCATGAAAGCTCTCGCCACTCTTGTAAGTAATTCCAGACGCCAGCCTGGAAGGGGATGTTTCTTTATTGTTGTAAAAGTCTCAACATCACTCCTCACGGAATTGTGTGGATCTTTGTGCATATAATGTTTGCTCCTCCTTTGTGAGCTTCGTGTGGGCTGTTTTATTGAGGACGAGACTATCTAAAGGAAGAGCATTGGTTGACCTGCAGGTGTTGGCGGTGGCCGTCTGGGTGGCAGTGGCAGACCCGGGCGGCGGAGGACACGGCGGCGGTGGTTATGGTGGAGGAGGACACGGCGGCGGTGGTTATGGTGGAGGAGGAGGAGGAGGCAGCATCGTAAGGGCCCAGCTTGTTGGCCACCACAGCCACACCACCGGCGGAGGCGGCGGCTACGGTGGTCGTGGCGGCAGGGGCTACGGTGGCGGCAGCCAGGGCCCTAGCATCGTCAAGGCCCAGCTTGTCGGCCACCACAGCCATACCACCGGCGGAGGCGGAGGCTACGGTGGTGGCGGCGGCGGAGGCTACGGGGGTGGCAGTCGGGGCCCCAGCATCGTCAAGGCCCAGCTTGTCGGCCACCACAGCCATACCTCTGGAGGGGGCGGCGGCTACGGTGGTGGTGGTGGCGGCTTCGGTGGTGGTGGTGGCGGCTTCGGTGGTGGTGGCGGCTTCGGTGGTGGCGGCCACGGTGGTGGTGGTGGCGGCGGCTACGGTGGTGGCGGCCACGGTGGTGGTGGTGGCGGCCACGGTAAGGGCTACGGCGGTGGCAGCGGCTGCTGCGGGTAGGTCTCCAGCAGGCAAGATTTGGCATCTTTTAAGGGTGGCCGTCAGCCGGTCCTCGACTCTGTCCTTTTCCTTCCTTCATGAAAAGAAAACGATTCAATAAACGATCAAACTGTCCATGTTGTGTGATCTTCCCAGTGTTTTTTTTATTCCTCGGGGTCTTGGGTCCTCCTTCATGTTCTTGATGGTCTGGCCTCCTGAGTCTGACCTCCTGAGGCTGGCTTCCTGAGGTTGGCCTCCTGAGTTTGTCCTCTTGAGGCTGGCTTCCTAAGGTTGGCCTCCTGAGGTTGGCCTCCTGAGTTTGTCCTCTTGAGGCTGGCTTCCTAAGGTTGGCCTCCTGAGGTTGGCCTCCTGAGTTTGTCCTTTTGAGGCTGGCTTCCTGAGGTTGGCCTCCTGAGGTCTGTGCCTCTGTGGCCCCGCTAAAGGGACCGCGGGGCGTGCAGCAGTTAGCCATGGAGGTTTAGAGAGGGACGTGGAGATTGGTAGTTGTGGTGGCAGGGAGGAGGAAAATGACATGTTGCGTTGGGGCGTTAGGGACGGATGAGATTACTTTGATGCCTTTGTGCCGCTGAAATGGTGGACAGAGACAAGGCGAGGAGCAAACCATAAACAAGCAGACAATAACAGGCAAGCAAACACAGAACTAGTAATTCTCCGTCTCCAGGGCTGCCAGTTTTTCATTTTGCTTGAAAAATATGAGTAATTTTTATTCCTACGATGCTTGTAGTTATGACTCATTCAATTATGGGGGAGAAAGCTTTCGGTCCAACAGTCACGTAACACGGTGAGGTGCGGGGCGGGGCGGTCACTGCTTGAGCACCACCAGCCATAACATGATGTTGAATAGCGCCACGAGCAGCGGCAGCACGAGCAGCCTGTACCAGCTCCTTTTGAACAGAAGTCAGAGCTGCAAACCACTTGAGCCACCCATGAGCTAAAAGGTCACCGAGCCCTAAGAACATAACACATAAGGAGTCTCCAAGAGGCCGGTAGACCTATGCAAGACAGCTTCTGTGAACCTAACCTCACCTAACCACACTATCCATGAATTTATCTAATCTTTTTTCTAATGTGTCTATCGTATTGGCGCTCAAAACTTGACTGCCAGGCCTGTTCCATTCATCCACCACTTTGATGGCAAACCAGTTCTTGCCAGTGTCCTAGCTGAATCTGAATTTATCCAATTTAGACCCATTACGACGTGTCTTACTCGACTCTCTTACAATCACGACCTTATTAATATCACTCTTATTAAAGCCCTTCTTCCATATGATTAAAAGCGGTATTTCCTACTACGAGCAGTGTTGGGCTGGGGTGTCAGGTATGGTGCCGTAGAAGTGGCCCCTAGCACGGAGACCTTCTAAATCATTAGTGGCTCAGTTGGTTTGCTACCCTGACTTTGCTATGAACGCCCGGGTTCGATCCCGACCATATCACATCCACCGCACCTTTACCTGTTGAAGAGTGCAGGTGTGTCGTCTTAAGATTGGCTTTCAGGTGGTCATGTTTGCGGTCACAAAGAAAAGGGAAGATAAAGGTGGGGAAGAGGAGGGGGCGTGGGGAAGGGGAAAAGGGGGGGGTGCACATTATACCCACCACACCTATACCTGCCAAAGAGATGTAGGTGTCTTAATACTGGCAATAAGGTAGTCACGGAGGAAGTAGATAAAGGGTGAGAGAGGAGGGGGTGAGGGAGGGGGTTATGTCATGCGCACCTCACCTTTGCCTACCACAGAAAGCCAGGTGTGTCACGTCATGTCGGTAGGGTGGTGTCATCATGGAGAGGGTGTGTTACTACCTCTGAGTTATCGCCATGGTGTTGACGTGTGTTTGCGTCCCTCGGCTCATGGCTGGAAGCTTTGAGTCGCCTTGGACAGGATGATAAGGAATTCATGTTACCTAAGCCATGGTTGGTCGGCCGCGTCCTTCCTCTAATGCTTAAGTTAACTGTTCCCACCATGATTCGGAAGATGTGTCTGTGTGTGTGTGTGTGTGTGTTTACCTGGTGAGTAGCCATTTTTACCTGGAATTAACCTGTGGATGCGAGAGTCCTTGATCCACTAGGTTTGTTCTGCGTCGTTTGTTGATGTTTACCGTGTTTATCGTGTTGAAGGAAGAGGAGACGCCTTGCCCATCAACACTGCATTAATTTATGGTCCTAAGTATGTTCGTTACAGGTGAAGATGGTATTGTCAGGTATAAGTACGCACACGCAAACATACTTGAATAAATAAATAAATGAATACGCACACACAAACATACTTGAATAAATAAATAAATGAATAAATAAATAAAATTAGATAAATAGGAAAATAGATAAAGGAAGAAAACAAAGAAAAGATAGATAGATAAATAAATGAGTAGATAGAAAGACTAAAATGAAAGAAAATAATTAATAGATACACTCTACCCGCGATTTCCCAGATATCGGGTTTCCAGACAAAATGTTGGGTCCGGCAATTGCTGAACACATGCCCGGTCAAGTTCGGGAATCCTCCAGACTCGACCAAGTCTGGCCAGATATCTGTGATCCGGCTATGTCCGGTGTTTGCCGGACATAGCCTGGCCAAGTCCAGGGTATCGAAACAAGTCCTCTTATACATCCGATTCCGTCCCCCTGCCAATGTCCGCCACACCCGCCAGGTGGCCGAGTGTCTGCGTGACATATTTGTATATTGTTGTCTCGTGCTGTTCAGCGGCCGCATTGTCACCTTACACTTGCATGTAAATACAGTATGTACTGCAGGGAACCAAGTGCATAAATAATTCACAGTAGTATAATATTTTTGGCCAGCCGGATAGTTGAATTTGAAAATGGTGAACGCAGTATCGCCGCTGCCGACATGTCTGCTTGTTTACAAGTATCTGCTCAGCAGCTACTTCTTGTTATTATCCAGGTATTATTACCCGTTTGATATTTTCATTACCTGGATTTTATAGAAAGAAACATTCATTTGTAGACAATTCACAGTAAGTATGATATGCTTAAGCACCTGGAATTGAAAAAGGAAATAGCGAACACTTCGCAACCTCCGCCGATGCTGCATCCTTTATTGATATGTAGAAAATATTACTGTTTATATATATATATATATATATATATATATATATATATATATATATATATATATATATATATATATATATATATATATATATATATATATATATATATATATATATATATATATATATATATATATATATATATATATATATATATATATATATATATATATATATATATATTACTATTGTCATTGATTTGGTGTTGTTCAGTTGAAACAAGGAAATACGTGGTAATTTAATACCACAGTAGGATTAGAAGCGTAGTGAAGAGGGTTTCGATCATCTATGAATCCTTTGCTGACGTGGCTCTCATAACTTTGCGAGTTTAAAATCGCCAGCCCTTTCTCCCGATATGAGACCGCGCCGAGAACACGCCTTCAGACCTGCGCCTCCAACTTGGTTATTTTCATACGGTCATACCTTGAGAAACATTTTAAAGAAAAGGTCCGGACCAATCTGAAAATGCCCGGTCCAGTCCTTAGCATCTTGCACCTTGGAACCCTCATCGTGGATCCCGTCAGCCACTTTACCCAGACTTCTTTCACTTATACCTCCACCATTCTCCACCTAAGCTCTGGAACTCTAAGCTAAGTACCAAATTAGTACTGGTAAGTTATATTTGTCTTAGCCTGAAGTAGGAGCGAGGGAGTTCAGTAGGTGGATGATTTAAGTGGTTGTTCTGCCTTTTTTTTTTTTTTTTCAACAGAAGTAAGGCAAGTCATAACAATTTGTTTTAGTTAAGCTTTATTAAATATGCTCCCTTGATTTAAGTGGTTGTTCTGCCTATTTTTTTTTTTTAACACATGTAAGGCAAGTCTTATAATAATTTGTTTTAGTTAAGCTTTATTAAATATGCTGCTTATATATGTTGGAAAAGTGTGGTAAAAGACCGGGGCAGGTACTGACGACTGCCGAACCCAGTATAGTTAACGTCTGGGAATGGCCGTGGTTCCCGGACTGGAGCGATTCCCGATCCCCGTACTCGTGTGGTTCCCGGACAGGCGCTCCCACTCATTAGTCCGGGAAATCGAAGATGAAGTGTATGACCAAATTTTCCTTATTTTCGCACAGAGGGACAAAGATAAACGTACAACCACCTCACACACAAAAAAAAAAACATCACAAACTGAACCTTACACACGGGGAACAAAGAGCAACACCACCTGGGCAGCTACTCTGAGCCTTCCCACCAGGTGTCATAAGGGCGTGGCTCCCCTCCGTCCTCCCCCTCTTCACCTGGCCTGGCTACCTGCACGCGGGAAAGCCTTTTTTTTATGCCCCGCTCCTCACCTTGCATGTTAAGTGGGTCTGGAGTTCCCTTCGTCCCTCACCTGTGCTTACCTGTCCGTTTGTTTGCTTGTTTCAGCCTTGCACCTCATCCGGGCTACTCATTTTTTCCTCACCTTTTGTTGTTTTTTACCTCCTTGTTTTACCTTCACCTGGATCACTTTTCTCTCTCTCTCTCTCTCTCTCTCTCTCTCTCTCTCTCTCTCTCTCTCTCTCTCTCTCTCTCTCTCTCTCTCTCTCTCTCTCTCTCTCTCTCTCTCTCTCTCTCTCTCTCTCTCTCTCTCTCTCTGATTTTATCCTGTAATTATCTTTTTTCTTAGTTTTTTATCCTTTTTTTATCCTTTTTTCCTTTGCTTTATATTCTCCCACCTCTTCTAAATTTATCCCGTTATTATTTTATATTTTTCCTTTTTTTTTTTACCTTTTTCCTACTTCCTGTATTATCACCTGTCTTTGTCTTCCTCTCACCTGGATCACTCTTGTCTACCTGGTCGTGATTTTCCTCCAACTTCCTAAACTTTTCCTGTTATTATCTCGTATTTTTACCTCCTTCCTGTATCATTTCACCTGCCTTTGTCTTCTTCTTACCTGAGCTACTTTCGTTTTCCTTTGTTTTGTCTTCCACCTCGCCTTTATTTTCTTCTGGTCTTTCTTTTTTTCTTTTTTTATCGCCTCACTTGGGGTACTCTTGCTGTTATCTTATCTTTTCTTCCTCCTTTCTGTTTATTTTTTCCCACCCGCCTTTGTTTTTTTTTATTTGGGTTACTTTCATTCCCCTTTGACTGTCTCTTCTGTCTCGTCTAAATTCACTAACTTGCTATTGTCTTTTTTTTCTTTTTCCCTTCTGTCTTTTTTTTTTCACCTTCCTTTGTCTTCTCTTCACTTGCGTTACTTTCGTTTTCCTCTGATTTGTCTCTTCTATCTCGTTTAATTTCCTCCTGTTTCCCTTTTCCTAGTCTCACCTCACCTGGGTTGCTCTTTATTTTATCTCCTTCCTTCCTTCTATCTTGTTTACTTGTCTTGTTCTTCTCATTTGGGTTACGTTTGTTTACCTTAGTTCTGTTTCTTCCTTCTTATTTTCTTGTTTCATCCCTTTTCCCTTTTTTTCTGGATTCTTGTTTCTTCCCTTTTTTTCCATCTTCCGCCTGATATTACCTTTCCTTAGTTTTATCAGGCACTGCCTCCTCCCTTCCTCTGTCCTTCACGTCTTTACATCTTCACTCCTTAGTCGCTTTTGTCTCCCTCCCTCTTGCCATCTGCGTTTCTCCCCCTTGTCGCCTCTCTCCTTACTTGTCTCTTCCTCCTACCCGCCCCCCTGTGTCTCTCCTTCTTAGCGCTTCTTTCCTTACCTGTCTCCTCTGGCCAGGTGGTACAGTACAGGCTTTGTGTGTTGCGTCGGCCGCGTGTCCTTGAGGCTGTAGTTTAGTCAGGCATCCAGGAACTTGTGCTCCACCGCAGGCTGGCTCCGCGTCGGGCATGCTGGGTTGGGCAGCCTCGTTCTCTTTTTACTTCTTTCTTTCGGGGTCGTGATTGGTCTTGTGTGCGTATGTGTAGGGGGAGGGAGGGAAGGTGAGGGATGGCGAGGATGCTTTAGCTTCTTTGTGGTTTTCTGCTTAATATAATATTGTTAGGCTGCTGTGACGTTTTCAAGTTTACTCTAGAGATGGGTCTTATGGGCGTGTGTGCAGCGATGATGCTTCAACAGACGAATGCTTAACTAATGTTTACCAGTGCTTAACTAAAGTAAACTAAGCTAATGCTTACTAAAGCCTAACTTTATATTGTTAGGTAGTTTTTGCGTATTCATGTTTTTACAGTTAAAAAAAACACCTCAAGGAAAAAAGCAATGAAAGAAAAAAAAAAGCCAAGCGCTGCTCCTGCAAAAGCTAACAGAAGGAGTAGGCAGAAGAGGTCAAATTCGGATTGAGAGGTGTCTTTTTTCAAGACCGTCAGTCGACCGGAAGCATCCCCGATATTGTTGAAAATTTTGAAGTTGACCGTCGGTGTTCGGCGGCGTCTACGGTCATCAGGGTTTACCGGCGGTGCATTGGAGGATTGCTTGCGATCATCCCCGATCTCTTGAAAGAATTCAAGGCGTAGGCAGGAAGAAATACAAAGGAAGATTCTTTCAGAGTTTACCAGTGAAATGTATGAAGGAATGAAGCTGCTCTTGCATTAGGGACTTGAATAGCATAGGGATGAGTTAGAGTAGAAGGTCGTGTGCAACAGAGCCAATGAAGGAGTGGAGGCATGCTGCTAGCAAGTTCAGAGGAGCAGCCAGCACGAAAATATAGATAGATAATAGAAAGAGGCAACTTTGCGGCGGCTTGAGGAGTAGAAAAGGGCTCGCACACATTCCCGGTCACGGTCCCGGTCTTCCCCGATCACCCCCGGTCTGCCAAACCTGACCCCCGGTAAGATTAGCAATATTCCCGGGACCGGCGGCGCACCTGCGGTTGTCCGCCGGTGTACCGCAGGCAGAGCGGTGGCTTACCGCCTGTAACCATGTACGATTTTCGATTTCTCCGACTGGCGACTGCAGCAGGTCATCCTGCGGTAGACCGCCTGTTTACCGCAGGCAGATAGGCGGCAGACCTGCGTAATGCCTTCGGCACGTCGGCGGTCAAATACGGTCGTCGCCACACCTGATGGGCTGTCTGACATTGCCATGGCTTTCCTCGGCTCTCGTGAACGTGAGATTGAACTATTTACATTTGACGTGGACAGTAACCAAAGTGTGTTGATGCTTGTTTTACCTGCAGGAAAATAGACGATTGAAAAAATAAAAAAGAAGAGACGTGGGACAACGTGAGTAAAAACATGGATGCAGAGAAAAACATGGAACGCGTGGACAGGGACATGTACCAGGAGGTACTGAACAGAGTAGCACCTGGTGTTGTTTTAATGGGGCCCGCCCGCCTAATCGCATGACACACCTTGCGAATGTCCAGGTCAAACACAAATGTTAAAGCGCGGTCTACCGCCGGTCTATCGCCGCCAGCCCGCGGTTTGTCGCCGGCAATCGCAGGTGTACCGCTGGTCAGTCGTAGTTTTTTTTCGAGACCGTCGGTCGACCGGAAGCATCCCCGTTATTTTTTAAAATTTTGAAGATGACCGTCGGTGTTCGGCGGCGTCTACGGTCATCAGGGTTTACCGGCGGGGCATTGGAGGCTTGCCAGCGATCATCCCCGATCTTACCGCCGGTCAGCCGCCGATTGGCAGACCGGGAGTGATCGTGGGAGATCGGGACCGTGACCAGGAATGTGTGCGAGTCCCTGAACACTGTCAAGCATGAGTTACACTGACCCTACGACCTAACAACGACCACCAGCGACCTCACAATGCTTCGATTCACACCCACCGCTTCCCGACCACGTTGGTGGCTGAGCAGTCGTGCTACCAAAATGCTACCGGGGGTCGTCCAGTGTAAGTCCAGTGGGTGGACGGACGGCGACCATGGTAAGATGCTTGACCACCATGCACCGAACGGTGACCGACAGGGGCCTATCACAATGTGGACGGCGATCTCCCGCAACGAGCTGTCGTGTAACGTCGTATGTCGGTTGCCGTCCAGTAGACCACAGGTCGCACGATCGGCGCCATCCGGACTGTAGGCATCGGCAATGACAACACGGTGTTGGTCTGCCACAAGACGCCACCCGGACGCCGACAGATACAGATCGCACAAACAATCATGCGGAGGCAGCCCATCTTCGATTGAAATATGAAATTGGCGTGCAACATCCCCCCATATTGAAATTAATAGCTGGCCAGCGTAAAGTACAGGCAGGTAGAGATGTATATTATGAAGGATTACTAGCTGGGCATGAACCACTGCATAAACTAAAAAAGTATAGAGATGCTGATTGAAGAATACATGAAACTGTTCTTAGATATGAAAACATGGATTGTATCGAGTACTTGAGGAGCCTTGATCATTATTAATTACCAAATGAATTAAATAAAGCTACATTACAGCTTCTAGTGATTAAAAGATTTATATACTGGTTTTATTTTCAATAAAGATACAGTTTTAAAACTTTTTTAAAGTTTTATCTTCGAATGCTGATGAATCAGTAAACATTTATTTCCAAGCGCCCAAAGATCTAGCGCCCGAAAGTCTGGCGCCCAAATGGCCGGGCCAAAACGCCAGCGCCCAATGGGCTGCGCCCAATCGTCCCATTCCGCTCCAGGGCTGCTAGTTTATTTTTATTTATTTATTTATTATTTTTTTTTTTTTGGCATAAAAAATATGAGTAATTCTTATTTCCACGATGCTTTTAATTATGAGCCATCCAGAGCGTAGCCCAGCTCACCAGCACCAGCAGCCCTGACGGCCCAGACAATGACAGGGATAAGGGTAAAGGGTAGGGGGGCATATCGCACTTCACCTTTACTTGACAAAGAAACTAATGCGTCGTCTTTGTTTTGAAGTTAAGGTAGTGTCTTCATGTTTACGTGGACCGAATGGAGTGGGGGAAAGGGGTAGAGGAGGAGGTAAGGGGGAGGAGAGGGTAAAGGGGATAGGGAAAAGGAGAGGGCAGGGGGGAGGAGGAGGGGAAAAGGGGGAGTAGGAAGGGGTAAGGGGGAGGAGGAGAGGGTAAAGGGGAGGAGGGTGGAAGGGGAAGAAGGAATAGTTGGGAGTTCATGAGACAGAGCTGAAGAACTCTTGGGAAGGAATACATCAGAAAGAGAGAAATCAAATTCACGAAGTTTGGGACAAGAAGAAAAGAAGAGGTATGAAAGAGGCTTGGAAGAGGAAATAGGTTTTATAATCAAACAGCAACATCTGGAAACGGAAGTACCATGGATGTTAAGAGAGCACATGGACGCAACCTGTACCATAGATCATAAATGTGGGAAAATGGCCAGTGAGGAAATATCAAGAGAAAAAATATATAGCCTAAAGATAAGGAAAGGCGGGAAGGCAGCAGGACCCGACCAATTGAAGCTAGAATTTTTCAAGGCATTCTTAGAAATAATAAATGTTTTGAGACTTTGAAAGAATGCTTGAACAATATTCTAGAGAAAGGGGAGGTTCCAGACAGTTGGAAAGAGTCAGGAACAGTAATGATTCCAAAAATAAGAAACCCGGAAGTTAGAAATTTAAGACCAATTTCATTAAGCAACCTTCCCTACAAAATATGAAAATTATGAGAGAAAGAAGAGATAGACACTTGCAGTTTAATAAGGAGGGAAAAGGGAAGAGGGGAAAGGATTGAAGATAATTTATATATACTCCAGTACTGCATAAGAAATACATAAAAGCAGAAGAAAGAACTTTATATAGCAGCGATAGATTTTAAGAAGGCCTGTGATTGCGTAAGCAGGGATGAATTAGTACAAGCAATGATGAATTATGAAATTGATAGTAACATAATTGTCTTCTCGAATCATGTTTATAGTGAAACCAAATTGTCGAGTCCGTTTTGGCGTTGGCTCCCGCGGGTCCATTTCTCCCCTCTGCTCTGCCGCACAGCCCCAACACCTATTTTTTCCTCTCATATGTTACCTATAGCTAACATATGAGAGGAAGAGATAGGTGTTGGGACTGTGTGGCAGAGCAGAGGGGAGGAAAGGACCCACGGGAGCCAACGCCAGACCGGCCTCGACATATTTGGAAGACTATAGGGCCACTTAATTAAGAAGAAATGGGGTGGAGGGCGTGAAAAGCGGGAGGGGGTAAGGGGGGTCGAAATCACACCCATTGCACCTTTACCTGTCGAAGAGAAGGATTTTTTTTTTTTTTTTTTTTTTTTTTTTTTTTTTTACGTCCCGGCCTATTGCGCCTATTGTGTCTTTACATTGGGGATTAAGTGATCATGTGTATGGGATAAAGGAGGGGTGATAAAGGGTGACAGAGGAGGGGGTGAAGGGGTGGGTTACGTCATACGCACCTCACCTTTACCTGCCAGAGAAAGCCAGGTGTGTTATGTCATGTTGGTATTCGCGTTAAGGTACAGTCCTTGCTGAAAAATAGCTGCTGTCATCATCATCATTTTTTTTTCTTCTTCTTCCTTCCTCGTCTTTTTTGTCTTCTTGTTAGTAGTGGTTGGAGTAGCGGCCAGTTTTACACTCCAATACAGCAAGCTTGTCTTCTTACTAGTAGTGGTTGGAGTAGGGGCCAGTTTTACACTCCAATACAGCAAGCTTGTGAGACCCCCAAGCAAACACAAAATACCAAGAAAATTCCTTGTAGCTCTTTGGCGTTGATATAAAAAAAAGGAGGAGGGAATTTTAGGACACCACACAGGAAATCTCTTTGTTAGTATCTGGTATTGAGCAGAAATAACGGATAATTGTGGTGAACATAGCTTGGTTTGGGCGCTTACGATGACTCTGTGTTGGACTGTCGAACTGGCCGTAAGAGGAGGAGTGGTAGTAGTCGTTGTTGTTGTTGTTCTTGCTCCTTCTCTTGCTGCTGCTTCGCCAGATAACCACGGGGCATAAACTTGGGTGTCCTCAGCCCCCATCCATCCCCTTTTCACCTAAACCCATCCTGGCCCAGCACTGTGAAGTGTTTTTCAAGGCCGGCGGGTGTTCAAGAGTGGAACAATAGGTTGTGTGCGTCATGGGTCCTCAGCTGACATCACGGGGGCTACTCTACCTCACCCTTGTGTCTTGAATGAATTGGATGCTGTAAATGATGGGAGGGTAGATGGTTGGGTGGGTTAGATGAGTGGATTAAGCGTTAAGAGGTAGGTGGGGAGGTGGGGGAGGCGGTGGCTGAGTAGTTAGCGTGTGGGCCCGTAGAACCCGGGTTCGAGTCCCGCCCGCCGCCTCAAGCTGGGAGTTTTCAGTCACCGCCAAGTGGCCTAAGACTACCCACATGCTGTCCTAAAGACCACCAATCAAAGAGGATCAAGGATAAGTTCCGGGGTGCAGCATGAGCCAAGCAAGATGGAGCCACTATAAACACTTGCCTGCCCCATAGCAGGCTAGGACCGACCATCAGGGCCCACCAAGAAAGCCTACCGGCGCCATAGGCGGAACATAAAAGAAAAAAAAATGGATAGATAGATAGACAGGAATAGAAAGAAAGATTGATCACTAGATAAACTGGTAGACAGGAAAGCAGGAAGACCGATCAATAGACAGATAGCAAGCAACATTGATAGATAAGTAGATATAAGAATGTAAATGTAAATGTCTTTTTTTTTTGGGGGGGGGCAATTGTTGTTGATGAAGCAAGGAATAGCTTTTGTGCTTTTGAAAAAGACAGGTAAGATTTCTCTCAGGTGTGTACAACCTTCTAGGAGAGATTTTTTTTTTTTGTGTGTGTGTGTGTGTTTGTGTGTGTGTGTGTGTGTGTGTGTGTGTGTGTGTGTGTGTGTGTGTGTGTGTGTGTGAAGAACAAACACAGAAATGGTCACCCAATATTTTTTCAACCCTTTTTTCTGATCCATTTGCATATTCCCCTCCTCTCCCCTCCTCCCTTTGCTACCCCGCCTTCCGTCTTCCCTTTCATCCCCCCTAGTACCTCCCCTCCTCCCTTTACTACCCCGCCTTCCCTCTTCCCTTTCATCCCCCCTAGTACCTCCCCTCCTCCCTCTCCTACCCCCCTCTTCCCTCTTCCCTTTCATCCCCCCTAGTACCTCCCCTCCTCCCTCTCCTACCCCCCTCTTCCCTCCTCCCTTCCACACCCCCGTAGTCCCTCCCCTCCTCCCTTTCCTCCTCTACTTTTTTTCCTTCTCAGTTTCTTTCCCTACTCCTATTCCTTCTTTTCTTCCTTTTT